>NW_026287513.1:0-27500 GCF_023373465.1 Oncorhynchus keta | reverse complement strand
CTGTCTCCTGGTCTGATAAATACCTGACTGTCTCCTGGTCTGATAAACACCTGACTGTCTCCTGGTATGATAAACACCTGACTGTCTCCTGGTCTGATAAACACCTGACTGTCTCCTGGTCTGATAAACAACTGACTGTCTCCTGGTCTGATAAACACCTGACTGTCTCCTGGTCTGATAAACACCTCAGATGGACTGTCTCCTGGTCTGATAAACACCTCAGATGGACTGTCTCCTGGTCTGATAAACACCTGACTGTCTCCTGGTCTGATAAACGCCTGACTGTCTCCTGGTCTGATAAACACCTGACTGTCTCATGGTCTGATAAACACCTGACTGTCTCCTGGTCTGATAAACGCCTGACTGTCTCCTGGTCTGATAAACGCCTGACTGTCTCCTGGTCTGATAAACACCTGACTGTCTCCTGGTCTGATAAACACCTGACTGTCTCCTGGTCTGATAAACACCTGACTGCCTCCTGGTCTGATAAACACCTGACTGTCTCCTGGTCTGATAAACACCTGACTGTCTCCTGGTCTGATAAACACCTGACTGTCTCCTGGTCTGATAAACACCTGACTGTCTCCTGGTCTGATAAACACCTGACTGTCTCCTGGTCTGATAAACACCTGACTGTCTCCTGGTCTGATAAACACCTGACTGTCTCCTGGTCTGATAAACACCTGACTGTCTCCTGGTCTGATAAACACCTGATGGACTGTCTCCTGGTCTGATAAACACCTGACTGTCTCCTGGTCTGATAAACGCCTGACTGTCTCCTGGTCTGATAAACACCTGACTGTCTCCTGGTCTGATAAACACCTGACTGTCTCCTGGTCTGATAAACACCTGACTGTCTCCTGGTCTGATAAACGCCTGACTGTCTCCTGGTCTGATAAACACCTGACTGTCTCCTGGTCTGATAAACACCTGACTGTCTCCTGGTCTGATAAACACCTGACTGTCTCCTGGTCTGATAAACACCTGACTGTCTCCTGGTCTGATAAACACCTGACTGTCTCCTGGTCTGATAAACAACTGACTGTCTCCTGGTCTGATAAACACCTGACTGTCTCCTGGTCTGATAAACACCTCAGATGGACTGTCTCCTGGTCTGATAAACACCTCAGATGGACTGTCTCCTGGTCTGATAAACACCTGACTGTCTCCTGGTCTGATAAACGCCTGACTGTCTCCTGGTCTGATAAACACCTGACTGTCTCATGGTCTGATAAACATCTCAGATGGACTGTCTCCTGGTCTGATAAACACCTGACTGTCTCCTGGTCTGATAAACACCTGACTGTCTCCTGGTCTGATAAACACCTCTCTGATGGACTGTCTCCTGGTCTGATAAAAACCTGGCTATCTCTCCTGGCCTAAACACCTGTCTGTCTCCTGGTCTGATAAACACCTGTCTGTCACCGGGTCTGATAAACGCCTGACTGTCTCCTGGTCTGATAAACACCTGACTGTCTCCCTGGTCCTGATAACCACCTCAGATGGACTGTCTCCTGGTCTGATAAACATCTCAGATGGACTGTCTCCTGGTCTGATAAACACCTGACTGTCTCATGGTCTGATAAACACCTAACTGTCTCACTGGTCTGATAAACACCTGACTGTCTCCTGGTCTGATAAACACCTGACTGTCTCCTGGTCTGATAAACACCTCCTGTGGTTTGACAAACGTCGCTCATCACCTGGCCCGGGCCCCATGGCCTCCAACCTGGACCACTGGGCCTCCAACCTGGACCACCGGGCCTCCAACCTGAACCACCGGGCCTCCAACCTGGACCACCGGGCCTCCAACCTGAACCACCCTGGCCACCAACCTGGACCACCAACCTGGACCACTGGGCCACCAACCTGAACCACCGGGCCTCCAACCTGGACCACCGGGCCTCCAACCTGGACCACCAACCTGGGCATCCAACCTGGACCACCGGCCTCCAACCTGACCACCGGGCCTCCAACCTGGACCACCGGGCCTCCAACCTGACCACCGGGCCTCCAACCTGGACCACCGGGCCTCCACCGGGCCTCCAACCTGGACCTCCAACCTGGACCACTGGGCCTCCAACCTGAACCACCGGGCCTCCAACCTGAACCACCGGGCCTCAACCTGGACCACCAGGCCTCCAACCTGAACCACCGGGCCTCCAACCTGGACCTCCAACCTGGACCACTGGGCCTCCAACCTGAACCACCGGGCCTCCAACCTGGACCACCGGGCCTCCAACCTGGACATCCAACCTGGACCACCAGGCCTCCAACCTGGACCACCGGGCCTCCAACCTGGACCACCGGGCCTCCAACCTGGACCACCGGGCCTCCAACCTGGACCACCGGGCCTCCAACCTGGACCACCGGGCCTCCAACCTGGACCACCGGGCCTCCGACCTGGGCCACCGGGCCTCCAACCTGGACCACCGGGCCTCCAACCTGGACCACCCGGTCTCCAACCTGGACCACCGGGTCTCCAACCTGGACCACCGGGTCTCCGACCTGGACCTCCAACCTGGACCACCGGGTCTCCAACCTGGACCACCGGGTCTCCAACCTGGACCACCGGGCCTCCAACCTGGACCACCGGGCCTCCAACCTGGACCACCGGGCCTCCAACCTGGACCACCGGGCCTCCAACCTGGACCACCGGGCCTCCAACCTGGACCACCGGGTCTCCAACCTGGACCACCGGGTCTCCAACCTGGACCACCGGGCCTCCAACCTGGACCACCGGGTCTCCAACCTGGACCACCGGGTCTCCAACCTGGACCACCGGGCCTCCAACCTGGACCACCGGGTCTCCAACCTGGACCACCGGGTCTCCAACCTGGACCACCGGGCCTCCAACCTGGACCACCGGGCCTCCAACCTGGACCACCGGGTCTCCAACCTGGACCACCGGGCCTCCAACCTGGACCACCGGGCCTCCAACCTGGACCACCGGGCCTCCAACCTGGACCACCGGGCCTCCAACCTGGACCACCAGGTCTCCAACCTGGACCACCGGGCCTCCAACCTGGACCACCAACCTGGACCACTGGGTCTCCAACCTGGACCACCGGGCCTCCAACCTGGACCACCGGGCCTCCAACCTGGACCACCGGGCCTCCAACCTGGACCACCGGGCCTCCTACCTGGACCTCCAACCTGGACCACCGGGTCTCCAACCTGGACCACCGGGCCTCCAACCTGGACCACCGGGCCTCCAACCTGGACCACCAACCTGGACCACCGGGCCTCCGACCTGGGCCACCGGGCCTCTGACCTGGACCACCGGGCCTCCGACCTGGACCACCGGGCCTCCAACCTGGACCACCGGGCCTCCAACCTGGACCACCGGGCCTCCAACCTGGACCACCGGGCCTCCTACCTGGACCTCCAACCTGGACCACCGGGTCTCCAACCTGGACCACCGGGCCTCCAACCTGGACCACCGGGCCTCCAACCTGGACCACCAACCTGGACCACCGGGTCTCCAACCTGGACCACCGGACCTCCTAACTATCTCTGGGTCCCTGGGTAGCTACACTCTTAGAAAAAAAAGAGTTCCAAAAGTGTTCTCCAACTGTCGCCATAGGAGAACCCCTTTGAGTTCCAGGTAGAACTATTTTGGGTTACTGTACAGCCCTCTGTGGGAAGGGTTCTACATTGAACCCGAAAGGGTTCTTCCTGGAATCAAAAAGGGTTCTTCAAACGCTTCTCCTATGGGGACAGCCGAAGCAACCTTTTAGGTTGTAGATAGCACTTTTTGTTCTAAGAGTGCAGGCCTATTGGTATGTGTGTCTGGTCTCGCAGGCCTATCGGTACGTCTCTCTGGTCTCGCAGGCCTATCGGTACGTGTCTCTGGTCTCGCAGGCCTATCGGTATGTGTCTCTGGTCTAGCAGGCCTATCGGTATGTGTCTCTGGTCTCGCAGGCCTATCGGTATGTGTCTCTGGTCTCGCAGGCCTATCGGTATGTGTCTCTGGTCTCACAGGCCTATCGGTATGTGTCTCTGGTCTCGCAGGCCTATCGGTATGTGTCTCTGGTCTTGCAGGCCTATCGGTATGTGTCTCTGGTCTCACAGGCCTATCGGTATGTGTCTCTGGTCTCACAGGCCTATCGGTATGTGTCTCTGGTCTCGCAGGCCTATCGGTATGTGTCTCTGGTCTCGCAGGCCTATCGGTATGTGTCTCTGGTCTGTGTATCTGTGTATCTTGGGGATGTAGCAGTTCTGCAGAGAAGCACTGAATCAGTAGCAGTTCATTTCAGACCACACTGGTATCCACTGACAGTGTCTCAGGTCCTGGGGAGATATTTGATGTGGATAATCAGGACACCTCCTGTTAAGGCCCTGGGACACTCCAGGACACAGATAAAGAATAGGATTATGCTCTCATCTTCTGTCTCTCAGTTCACTGATCAACGACTCCATCTTTGGCCTGAAATCAAAGGCACCCTATTCCCTACACGGTGCACTACTTTGCTAGTTCTAACAGCTTTCAGAGTGACTTGATGTATTCGGATGTACTGATGAAGACACAGAACAGACACAGCTTTTTTGCAGAGGAGAGGAGCTGAATAATTTGGGCTCTTCTTGAAGACGGTCTGAGTGGAAGCACTCAGTTTGCAAAGCTGTCATCAAGGCAAAGGGTGACTACTTTGAAGAATCTCAAACAAAATATATTTTGATTTGTTGAACACTTTTTTGGTTACTACATGATTCCATATGTTTTATTTGCTAGTTTTGATGTCTTCACTATTATTCTACAATGTAGAAAATAGTGAACATAAAAACTAGATCTGTGTATACAGTTGTAGTCAGAAGTTTACATACACTTAGGTTGGAGTCATTAAAACTAGTTTTTCAACCAATACACACATTTCTTGTTAAACAAACTTTGGTTTTGGCAAGTCGGTTAGGACATCTACTTTGTGCATGACACAAGTCATTTTTCCAACAAAGATTATTTCACTTATAATTCACTGTATCATAATTCCAGTGTCCAATTCCAATTCCACTCCACAAATGTCTTGTTAACAAACTATAGTTTTGGCCTTTAAACAGCTTGGAAAATTACAGTAAATGATGACATGGCTTTAGAAGCTTCTGATAGGCTAATTGACATCATTGAGTCAATTGGAGGTGGGCAGATCTGAAAAAGCATGTGTGAGCAAAGAGGCCTACAAACCTGACTCAGTTACACCAGCTCTGGTCAGGAGGCCTACAAACCTGACTCAGTTACAGCAGCTCTGGTCAGGAGGCCTACAAACCTGACTCAGTTACAGCAGCTCTGGTCAGGAGGCCTACAAAACTGACTCAGTTACACCAGCTCTGGTCAGGAGGCCTACAAACCTGACTCAGTTACACCAGCTCTGGTCAGGAGGCCTACAAACCTGACTCAGTTACACCAGCTCTGGTCAGGAGGCCTACAAACCTGACTCAGTTACACCAGCTCTGTCAGGAGGCCTACAAACCTGACTCAGTTACAGCAGCTCTGGTCAGGAGGCCTACAAACCTGACTCAGTTACACCAGCTCTGGTCAGGAGGCCTACAAACCTGACTCAGTTACACCAGCTCTGTCAGGAGGCCTACAAACCTGACTCAGTTACAGCAGCTCTGGTCAGGAGGCCTACAAACCTGACTCAGTTACACCAGCTCTGTCAGGAGGCCTACAAAACTGACTCAGTTACACCAGCTCTGGTCAGGAGGCCTACAAACCTGACTCAGTTACACCAGCTCTGGTCAGGAGGCCTACAAACCTGACTCAGTTACACCAGCTCTGGTCAGGAGGCCTACAAACCTGACTCAGTTACACCAGCTCTGGTCAGGAGGCCCACAAACCTGACTCAGTTACACCAGCTCTGTCAGGAGGCCTACAAACCTGACTCAGTTACACCAGCTCTGTCAGGAGGCCTACAAACCTGACTCAGTTACACCAGCTCTGTCAGGAGGCCTATAAACCTGACTCAGTTACACCAGCTCTGTCAGGAGGCCTACAAACCTGACTCAGTTACACCAGCTCTGTCAGGAGGCCCACAAACCTGACTCAGTTATACCAGCTCTGTCAGGAGGCCTTACAAACCTGACTCAGTTACACCAGCTCTGGTCAGGAGGCCTACAAACCTGACTCAGTTACACCAGCTCTGTCAGGAGGCCTACAAACCTGACTCAGTTACACCAGCTCTGCCAGGAGGCCTACAAACCTGACTCAGTTACACCAGCTCTGGTCAGGAGGCCTACAAACCTGACTCAGTTACACCAGCTCTGTCAGGAGGCCTTACAAACCTGACTCAGTTACACCAGCTCTGGTCAGGAGGCCTACAAACCTGACTCAGTTACACCAGCTCTGTCAGGAGGCCTACAAACCTGACTCAGTTACACCAGCTCTGTCAGGAGGCCTACAAACCTGACTCAGTTACACCAGCTCTGGTCAGGAGGCCTACCAACCTGACTCAGTTACACCAGCTCTGGTCAGGAGGCCTACAAACCTGACTCAGTTACACCAGCTCTGTCAGGAGGCCTACAAACCTGACTCAGTTATACCAGCTCTGTCAGGAGGCCTACAAACCTGACTCAGTTACACCAGCTCTGGTCAGGAGGCCTACACACCTGACTCAGTTACACCAGCTCTGTCAGGAGGTCTACAAACCTGACTCAGTTACATCAGCTCTGGTCAGGAGGCCTACAAACCTGACTCAGTTACACCAGCTCTGGTCAGGAGGCCTACAAACCTGACTCAGTTACACCAGCTCTGGTCAGGAGGCCTACAAACCAGACTCAGTTACACCAGCTCTGTCAGGAGGCCTACAAACCTGACTCAGTTACACCAGCTCTGTCAGGAGGCCTACAAACCTGACTCAGTTACACCAGCTCTGTCAGGAGGCCTACAAACCTGACTCAGTTACACCAGCTCTGGTCAGGAGGCCTACAAACCTGACTCAGTTACACCAGCTCTGTCAGGAGGCCTACAAACCTGACTCAGTTACACCAGCTCTGTCAGGAGGCCTACAAACCTGACTCAGTTACACCAGCTCTGTCAGGAGGGATGGGCCAAAACTCACCCAACTTATTGTGGGAAGCTTGTGGAAGGCTACCCAAAACGTTTGACCCAAGTTAAACAATTTAAAGACAATGCTACTAAATAATAATTGAGTGTATGTAAACGTCAGACCCACTGGGAATGTGATGAAAGAAATAAAAGCTGAAATAAATCATGCTCTCTACTATTATTCTGACATTTCAGAAGTGGTGATCCTAACTGACCTAAAATAGGGAATTTTTACTCGGATTAAATGTCAGGAATGTTAAAGGTGGACATGTTAAAGTGGACATGTTAAAGTGGACATGTTAAAGTGGACATGTTAAAGTGGACATGTTAAAGTGGACATGTTAAAGTGGACATGTTAAAGTGGACATGTACATGTGACATGTTAAAGTGGACATGTTAAAGTGGACATGTACATGACATGTTAAAGTGGACATGTTAAAGTGGACATGTTAAAGTGGACATGTTAAAGTGGACATGTACATGTGGACATGTTAAAGTGGACATGTTAAAGTGGACATGTTAAAGTGGACATGTTAAAGTGGACATGTAAATGTGGACATGTTAAAGTGGACATGTTAAAGTGGACATGTTAAAGTGGACATGTTAAAGTGGACATGTTAAAGTGGACATGTAAATGTGGACATGTTAAAGTGGACATGTTAAAGTGGACATGTTAAAGTGGACATGTTAAAGTGGACATGTTAAAGTGGACATGTACATGTGGACATGTTAAAGTGGACATGTTAAAGTGGACATGTTAAAATGGACATGTACATGTGGACATGTTAAAGTGGACATGTTAAAGTGGACATGAACATGTGGACATGTTAAAGTGGACATGTTAAAGTGGACATGTTAAAGTGGACATGTTAAAGTGGACATAAAGTGGACATGTACATGTGGACATGTTAAAGTGGACATGTTAAAGTGGACATGTTATAGTGAATCTCTGCTAAATTATTCTAATACTGTTTCCCTCAGTCTGTCTATAATACTGCATCTATGTTACTGCATCTATAGTACTGCATCTATCGTACTGCATCTATAGTACTGCATCTATAGTACTGCATCTATAGTACTGCATCTATAGTACTGCATCTATAATACTGCATCTATAATACTGCATCTATGTTACTGCATCTCTAGTACTGCATCTATAGTACTGCATCTATAGTACTGCATCTATAGTACTGCATCTATTTTACTGCATCTATAGTACTACATCTATAGTATATCTATAGTACTGCATCTATAGTACTGCATCTATAGTACATCTATAGTACTGCATCTATAGATCTGCATCTATAGTACTGCATCTATAGATCTGCATCTATAGTACATCTATAGTACATCTATAGTACATCTATAGTACCACTATAGTACTGCATCTCTGTAGAGACATAGAGACAGGACCTATAACAGAACCCTGCATGTTGTAATGCAGCAGACTGGGTCAGAGGTGGATATAGTACTGCATCTATAGTACATCTATAGTACCACTATAGTACTGCATCTCTGTAGAGACATAGAGACAGGACCTATAACAGAACCCTGCATGTTGTAATGCAGCAGACTGGGTCAGAGGTGGATATAGTACTGCATCTATAGTACATCTATAGTACCACTATAGTACTGCATCTCTGTAGAGACATAGAGACAGGACCTATAACAGAACCCTGCATGTTGTCATGCAGCAGACTGGGTCAGAGGTGGATATAGTACTGCATCTATAGTACATCTATAGTACCACTATAGTACTGCATCTCTGTAGAGACATAGAGACAGGACCTATAACAGAACCCTGCATGTTGTCATGCAGCAGACTGGGTCAGAGGTGGATATAGTACTGCATCTCTGTAGAGACATAGAGACAGGACCTATAACAGAACCCTGCATGTTGTCATGCAGCAGACTGGGTCAGTGGTGGATATATGTATTAATGCAGAGGGGTTTTATGGAAGATAATCCAGGAAAAATCTATTTAGTGTTGGAGGGTTGGAGGGGGAAGAGTGGTGTGGAGGGGGCAGAGTGGTGTGGAGGGGGTCAGTGGTGGGAGGGGGCTGGTGGTGTGGAGGGGCTGGAGGGTGGAGGGGGTGGAGGTACTGGAGGAGGTGGTGGGAGTGGAGGGAGGGTGGAGGGGGAGGGGGTGGAGGGGCTGGAGGGTGTGTGGAGGTGGAGGGTGGAGGGGGTGGAGGGGGAAGAGTGGTGGGAGGGGCTGGAGGGGTGGAGGGGGGAAGGGAGGGGTGGTGGAGGGGGCAGAGGGTGGAGGGGGAAGAGTGGTGTGGAGGGGGCTGGAGGGTGTGGAGGGGGAGGGCAGAGTGGTGGAGGGGACAGAGTGGTGTGGAGGGGGCAGAGGGGTTTTATGGAAGATAATCCAGGAAAAATCTATTTAGTGTTGGAGGGTTGGAGGGGGAAGAGTGGTGTGGAGGGGGCTGGAGAATGTGGAGGGGGCAGAGTGGTGTGGAGGGGGCTGGAGAAGTGTGGAGGGGGCAGAGTGGTGTGGAGGGGGGCAGAGTGGTGTGGAGGGGCTGGAGAATGTGGAGGGGGCAGAGTGGTGTGGAGGGGGCTGGAGGGGTGTGGAGGGGGCAGAGTGGTGTGGAGGGGGCAGAGTGGTGTGGAGGGGGCTGGAGGGTGTGGAGGGGGAAGAGTGGTGTGGAGGGGGCAGAGTGGTGTGGAGGGGGCTGGAGGGGTGGGAGGGGGAAGAGTGGTGTGGAGGGGGCTGGAGGGGTGTGGAGGGGGAAGAGTGGTGTGGAGGGGGCTGGAGGGGTGTGGAGGGGGCAGAGTGGTGTGGAGGGGGTGGAGGGGAAGAGTGGTGTGGAGGGGGAAGAGTGGTGTGGAGGGGGTGGAGGGGGAAGAGTGGTGTGGAGGGGGAAGAGTGGTGTGGAGGGGGTGGAGGGGAAGGGGGCAGAGTGGTGTGGAGGGGTGGATGGGTGTGGAGGGGGAAGAGTGGTGTGGGAGGGGGAAGATGGTGTGGAGGGGACAGAGTGGTGTGGAGGGGGCAGGAGAGTGTGGAGGGGGAAGAGTGGTGTGGAGGGGTGGAGGGGGAGGGAAGAGTGGTGTGGAGGGGGTGGATGGGTGTGGAGGGGGTGGATGGGTGTGGAGGGGGGATGGGTGTGGAGGGGGAAGAGTGGTGTGGAGGGGTGGATGGGTGTGGAGGGGACAGAGTGGTGTGGAGGGTGGAGGGGCAGAGGGTGGTTTGGAGGGGGCAGAGTGGTGTGGAGGGGTGGATGGGTGTGGAGGGGACAGAGTGGTGTGAGGGGGTGGAGGGGTGGAGGGGGCAGAGTGGTGAGGGGGGAGGAAGAGTGGTGTGGAGGGGTGGATGGGTGTGGAGGGGGAAGAGTGGTGTGGAGGGGGCTGGAGGGGTGGAGGGGACAGAGTGGTTTGGAGGGGGTGGAGGGGGGAGGGGGCAGAGTGGTGTGGAGGGGGCAGGGAGGTGTGGATGGAGGGTGGAGGAGGTTGGAGGGGTGGAAGGGGAGAGTGGTGTGGAGGGGGTGGATGGTGTGGAGGGGGAAGAGTGGTGTGGAGGGGTGGATGGGTGTGGAGGGGTGGAGGGGGCAGAGTGGTTTGGAGAGGGGCAGAGTGGTGTGGAGGGGTGGATGGGTGTGGAGGGGGAAGAGTGGTGTGGAGGGGTGGATGGGTGTGGAGGGGAAGAGTGGTGTGGAGGGGGTGGATGGGTGTGGAGGGGGTGGATGGGTGTGGAGGGTTTGGAGGGGGAGAGTGGTGTGGAGGGGGCAGAGTGGTGGGAGGGGGCAGAGTGGTGTGGAGGGGGCAGAGTGGTGTGGAGGGGACAGAGTGGTGTGGAGGGGGTGGAGGGGGCAGAGTGGGTGTGGAGGGGGTGGAGGAGTGGTGGGAGGGGGCAGAGGGTGGGAGGGGGCAGAGTGGTGGAGGGGGGGAAGAGTGGTGTGGAGGGGGCAGAGTGGTGTGGAGGGGGCAGAGTGGTGTGGAGGGGGAGAGTGGTGTGGAGGGGGCAGAGTGGTGTGGAGGGGGCAGAGTGGTGTGGAGGGGACAGAGTGGTGTGGAGGGTGGAGGGGGCAGAGTGGTGTGGAGGGGGCAGAGTGTTGTGGAGGGGGTGGATGGGTGTGGAGGGGTGGAGGGGGCAGAGTGGTGTGGAGGGGGCAGAGTGGTGTGGAGGGGACAGAGTGGTGTGGAGGGGCAGAGTGGTGTGGAGGGGGCAGAGTGGTGTGGAGGGGGCAGAGTGGTGTGGAGGGGAAAGAGTGGTGTGGAGGGGGCAGAGTGGTGTGGAGGGGGTGGAGGGGGCAGAGTGGTGTGGAAAGAGGCAGAGTGGTGTGGAGGGGGTGGATGGGTGTGGAGGGGTGGAGGGGGCAGAGTGGTGTGGAGGGGGCAGAGTGGTGTGGAGGGGGCAGAGTGGTGTGGAGGGGGTGGATGGGTGTGGAGGGGTGGAGGGGGCAGAGTGGTGTGGAGGGGGCAGAGTGGTGTGGAGGGGGCAGAGTGGTGTGGAGGGGGCAGAGTGGTGTGGAGGGGGTGGATGGGTGTGGAGGGGGCAGAGTGGTGAACCTGAAACCCCACCTCTTTAAGGAATACCTAGGATAGGATAAGTAATCCTTCTCACCCCCCCCCCCTTTTAAGATTTAGATGCACTATTGTAAAGTGACTGTTCCACTGGATGTCATAAGGTGAATGCACCAATTTGTAAGTCGCTCTGGATAAGAGCGTCTGCTAAATGACTTAAATGTAAATGTAAATGTAAATGTGTGGAGGGGGCAGAGTAGTGTGGAGGGGACAGAGTGGTGTGGAGGGGGCAGAGTGGTGTGGAGGGGGAGGAGGGGGAGGAGGGGGCAGAGTGGTGTGGAGGGGGCAGAGTGGTGTGGAGGGGGAGGAGTGGTGTGGAGGGGTGGAGGGGGCAGAGTGGTGTGGAGGTGGCAGAGTGGGGTGGAGGGGGCTGGAGGGTGTGGAGGGGGCTGGAGGGGTGTGGAGGGGGCAGAGTGGTGTGGAGGGGGCAGAGTGGTGTGGAGGGGGCAGAGTGGTGTGGAGGGGGCAGAGTGGTGTGGAGGGGGAGGGGGCAGAGGGTGGAGGGGGCAGAGTAGTGTGGAGGGGGGAGGGGGCAGAGTGGTGGGGGGCAGGGGTGTGGAGGGGGCAGAGTGGTGTGGAGGGGAGGAGTGGTGTGGAGGGGGCAGGAGTGGTGTGGAGGGGGCAGAGTGGTGTGGAGGGGGCAGAGTGGTGTGGAGGGGGGAGGGTTGTGGAGGGGGGGTGGAGGGTTGTGGAGGGGTGGAGGGTTGTAGAGGGGTGGAGGGTTGTGGAGGGGTGGGGGTGGAGGGGTGGAGGGTTGTTGGGGGTGGAGGGGTGGAGGGTTGTGGGGGGTGGAGGGTTGTGGGGGGGAGGGGGGTAGAGGGGGTGGAGGGTTGTGAGGGGGTGGAGGGTGGAGGGTTGTGGGGGTAGAGGAGGGGTAGAGGGGGTGGAGGGTTGTGGAGGGTTGTGGAGGGTTGTGGGGGTAGAGGGTTGTGGGGGTGGAGGGGGGTAGAGGGGTGGAGGGTTGTGGAGGGGTAGAGGAGGGGGTGGGAGGGGTAGAGGGGTGTGGAGGGTTGTGGAGGGGGTGGAGGGTTGTGGGGGTGGAGGAGGGTAGAGGGGGGTGGAGGGTTGTGGGGGGTGGAGGGGGTAGAGGAGGAAAGTGACAAATCAGGTCAAGCTGTTTGTCGGAGGTTTCTGGCCTGGTCCTCCAGTCGTACGGTGTTAAGCCAAATTGGACGAGGTCCAGCTGAACAAGATCAAGTCCCGCAGTTTTGTTTATAACAGAGCTGGGACTCATCCAGACTTATCATGCCATCGTCCAGTAGAGAAGGGAGGGAGGGAGATGGGGAGGGAGGAAAAGAGAGGGAAAGAGAGGGGGAGATTGGGAGAGAGGGGGAGAGAGGGAGGAGAGGGAGAGAGAGAGATGTCAGCCCAGGTCCTCAGCAGGATTTAGATAAGCCAAAGAGTTCACAACTTTAAATATTTTTAATACAAAAAGCCCAACAGCCCACATTTTGCAAATCATTTCTATTTAGTATTTGAAATGGCTGGGACAAAACCTCAATGGGGCGGCAGGTAGTCTACTGGTTAGAGTGTTGGGCCAGTATCCTAGTGGTTAGAGTGTTGGGTCAGTAGTCTACTGGTTAGAGTGTTGGGCCAGTATCCTAGTAGTTAGAGTGTTGGGCCAGTAGTCTACTGGTTAGAGTGTTGGGTCAGTATCCTACTGGTTAGAGTGTTGGGTCAGTATCCTAGTGGTTAGAGTGTTGGGCCAGTAGTCTACTGGTTAGAGTGTTGGGTCAGTATCCTACTGGTTAGAGTGTTGGGCCAGTAGTCTACTGGTTAGAGTGTTGGGTCAGTATCCTACTGGTTAGAGTGTTGGGCCAGTAGTCTACTGGTTAGAGTGTTGGGTCAGTATCCTAGTGGTTAGAGTGTTGGGTCAGTATCCTAGTGGTTAGAGTGTTGGGCCAGTATCCTACTGGTTAGAGTGTTGGGTCAGTATCCTACTGGTTAGAGTGTTGGGCCAGTAGTCTACTGGTTAGAGTGTTGGGTCAGTATCCTACTGGTTAGAGTGTTGGGCCAGTAGTCTACTGGTTAGAGTGTTGGGCCAGTATCCTACTGGTTAGAGTGTTGGGTCAGTATCCTACTGGTTAGAGTGTTGGGTCAGTATCCTACTGGTTAGAGTGTTGGGCCAGTAGTCTACTGGTTAGAGTGTTGGGCCAGTAGTATCCTACTGGTTAGAGTGTTGGGTCAGTATCCTACTGGTTAGAGTGTTGGGCCAGTATCCTACTGGTTAGAGTGTTGGGTCAGTATCCTACTGGTAAGAGTGTTGGGCCAGTATCCTACTGGTTAGAGTGTTGGGCCAGTATCCTACTGGTTAGAGTGTTGGGTCAGTATCCTAGTGGTTAGAGTGTTGGGCCAGTATCCTACTGGTTAGAGTGTTGGGTCAGTATCCTACTGGTTAGAGTGTTGGGTCAGTATCCTAGTGGTTAGAGTGTTGGGCCAGTATCCTAGTGGTTAGAGTGTTGGGTCAGTATCCTAGTGGTTAGAGTGTTGGGCCAGTAGTCTACTGGTTAGAGTGTTGGGCCAGTATCCTACTGGTTAGAGTGTTGGGCCAGTATCCTAGTGGTTAGAGTGTTGGGCCAGTAGTCTAGTGGTTAGAGTGTTGGGTCAGTATCCTAGTGGTTAGAGTGTTGGGCCAGTATCCTAGTGGTTAGAGTGTTGGGCCAGTATCCTAGTGGTTAGAGTGTTGGGCCAGTATCCTAGTGGTTAGAGTGTTGGGCCAGTATCCTACTGGTTAGAGTGTTGGGCCAGTATCCTAGTGGTTAGAGTGTTGGGCCAGTAGTCTAGTGGTTAGAGTGTTGGGCCAGTATCCTAGTGGTTAGAGTGTTGGGCCAGTAGTCTAGTGGTTAGAGTGTTGGGTCAGTATCCTAGTGGTTAGAGTGTTGGGCCAGTTTCCTAGTGGTTAGAGTGTTGGGCCAGTATCCTAGTGGTTAGAGTGTTGGGCCAGTATCCTAGTGGTTAGAGTGTTGGGCCAGTATCCTAGTGGTTAGAGTGTTGGGCCAGTAGTAGTGGTTAGAGTGTTGGGCCAGTAGTCTACTGGTTAGAGTGTTGGGCCAGTAGCCTAGTGGTTAGAGTGTTGGGCCAGTAGCCTAGTGGTTAGAGTGTTGGGCCAGTAGTCTAGTGGTTAGAGTGTTGGGCCAGTATCCTAGTGGTTAGAGTGTTGGGCCAGTAGCCTAGTGGTTAGAGTGTTGGGCCAGTATCCTAGTGGTTAGAGTGTTGGGCCAGTATCCTAGTGGTTAGAGTGTTGGGCCAGTATCCTAGTGGTTAGAGTGTTGGGCAGGTAGCCTAGTGGTTAGAGTGTTGGGCAGGTAGCCTAGTGGTTAGAGTGTTGGGCCAGTTTCCTAGTGGTTAGAGTGTTGGGCCAGTATCCTAGTGGTTAGAGTGTTGGGCCAGTATCCTAGTGGTTAGAGTGTTGGGCCAGTAGCCTAGTGGTTAGAGTGTTGGGCCAGTAGCCTAGTGGTTAGAGTGTTGGGCCAGTATCCTAGTGGTTAGAGTGTTGGGCCAGTATCCTAGTGGTTAGAGTGTTGGGCCAGTATCCTAGTGGTTAGAGTGTTGGGCCAGTAGCCTAGTGGTTAGAGTGTTGGGCCAGTAGCCTAGTGGTTAGAGTGTTGGGCCAGTAGCCTAGTGGTTAGAGTGTTGGGCCAGTAGCCTAGTGGTTAGAGTGTTGGGCCAGTAGCCTAGTGGTTAGAGTGTTGGGCCAGTAGCCTAGTGGTTAGAGTGTTGGGCCAGTATCCTAGTGGTTAGAGTGTTGGGCCAGTATCCTAGTGGTTAGAGTGTTGGGCCAGTACCCTAGTGGTTAGAGTGTTGGGCCAGTAGCCTAGTGGTTAGAGTGTTGGGCCAGTAGCCTAGTGGTTAGAGTGTTGGGCCAGTATCCTAGTGGTTAGAGTGTTGGGCCAGTATCCTACTGGTTAGAGTGTTGGGCCAGTATCCTAGTGGTTAGAGTGTTGGGCCAGTATCCTAGTGGTTAGAGTGTTGGGCCAGTAGCCTAGTGGTTAGAGTGTTGGGCCAGTAACCTAGTGGTTAGAGTGTTGGGCCAGTAGCCTAGTGGTTAGAGTGTTGGGCCAGTAGCCTAGTGGTTAGAGTGTTGGGCCAGTATCCTAGTGGTTAGAGTGTTGGGCCAGTAGGCTAGTGGTTAGAGTGTTGGGCCAGTATCCTAGTGGTTAGAGTGTTGGGCAGTAGCCTAGTGGTTAGAGTGTTGGGCCAGTAGCATAGTGGTTAGAGTGTTGGGCCAGTAGCCTAGTGGTTAGAGTGTTGGGCCAGTAAAGTGGTTAGAGTGTTGGCCCAGTATCAGTGGTTAGAGTGTTGGGCCAGTAGCCTAGTGGTTAGAGTGTTGGGCCAGTATCCTAGTGGTTAGAGTGTTGGGCCAGTAGGCTAGTGGTTAGAGTGTTGGGCCAGTAGCCTACTGGTTAGAGTGTTGGGCCAGTATTCTAGTGGTTAGAGTGTTGGGCCAGTAGCCTAGTGGTTAGAGTGTTGGGCCAGTATCCTAGTGGTTAGAGTGTTGGGCTCTAGGCTAGTGGTTAGAGTGTTGGGCCAGTATCCTACTGGTTAGAGTGTTGGGCCAGTACCCTAGTGGTTAGAGTTTGGGCCAGTTGGGCCAGTAGCCTAGTGGTTAGAGTGTTGGGCCAGTATCCTAGTGGTTAGAGTGTTGGGAATGTAGGGAATATGGTTCTATAGGGCCCTTGTCTAAAGTAGTGCACTATATAGGGAATAGGGCTGTACATCTACTGTCAGTAAACACTATGTGGCCCATCAACTGAAAGACCATGGAACTCTACATGTTAATCTACAGAGAAAATAGTTTGACCTGCGTGGGGAGAAATTGTCTCTAACTAAAACAACATCTCCAATCCTCTTGTTTATCATGTCCTCCCCCTCAGGACTCCAGCTGTGTGCTTTTCCCTGAGGTGTGAGGAAGGGGAAAACAGTCCCATCAATATTGAGTTTGAGCTCTCCTCCCACTGAGATAAGTGCCTCAATTCACCCCCACTTCTTCTTCCACCGATCACACAGTAGTTGGTCCTGGGACCAGCTTTCACAATAATCTGTAGCCCTGCCTCTCCTCTCTCTCTCTCTCTCTCTCTCTCTCTCTCTCTCTCTCTCTCTCCTCTCTCTCTCTCCTCTCTCTCTCTCTCTCTCTCTCTCTCTCTCTCTCTCTCTCTCTCTCTCTCTCTCTCTCTCTCTCTCTCTCTCTCTCTCTCTGTCTCTCTCTCTGTCTCTGTCTCTCTCTCTCTCGCTCTCTCTCTCTCTCTCTCTCTCTCTCTCTCTCTCTCTCTCTCTCTCCTCTCCTCTCTCTCTGTCTCTGTCTCTGTCTCTCTCTCTCTCTCTCTCTCTCTCTCTCTCTCTCTCTCTCTCTCTCTCTCTCTCTCTCTCTCTCTCTCTCTCTCTCTCTCTCTCTCTCTCTCTCTCTGTCTCTGTCTCTGTCTCTCTCTCTCGCTCTCTCTCTCTCTCTCTCTCTCTCTCTCTCTTCTCTCTTCTCTCTCTCTCTCTCTCTCTCTCTCTCTCTCTCCTCTCTCTCTCTCTCTCTCTCTCTCTCTGTCTCTCTCTCTCTCTCTCTCTCTCTCTCTCTCTCTCTCTCTCTCTCTCTCTCTCTCTCTCTCTCTCTCTCTCTCTCTCTCTATCCTCTCTCTCTCTGTCTCTCTTTCTATCTTTCTCAGAATTCAATTCAATTTCAATGTAAGAGGCTTTATTGGTATGGGAAACACATGTTAATAGGCATGTGCTGACCAACTGGCAGGTGTCTTCACTGACATTTTCAACATGTCCCTGCCTGAGTCTGTAATACCAACATGTTTCAAGCAGACCACCATAGTCCCTGTGCCCAAGAACACTAAGGTAACCTGCCTAAATGACTACCAACCCGTAGCACTCACGTCTGTAGCCATGAAGTGCTTTGAAAGGCTGGTCATGGATCACTGAGGATCTCTGCCCTGAGGATGGAACTGCTGTTTCTAGACAGAGCATATGTCCCAAAAGGCCCCCTATTCTCTACATAGTGCACTACACTGAGGATCTCTGCCCTGAGGATGTAGCTGCTGTTTCTAGACAGAGGATATGTCCCAAAATGCCCCCTATTCTCTACATAGTGCACTACACTGAGGATCTCTGCCCTGAGGATGTAGCTGCTGTTTCTAGACAGAGGATATGTCCCAAAAGGCCCCCTATTCTCTACATAGTGCACTACACTGAGGATCTCTGCCCTGAGGATGTAGCTGCTGTTTCTAGACAGAGCATATGTCCCAAAAGGCCCCCTATTCTCTACATAGTGCACTACACTGAGGATCTCTGCCTGAGGATGTCTGCTGATTGGGAACCATACTTATTTGCCTGAGGGAACCTATATTTTGGTAGCTCTGATTGGGAACCAGGGCTTAGGTAGCTCTGATTGGGAACCTATTCTTACATAGCTCTTGCAGGGGGTTCTCAATCAGGGACAGCTGTCTATCGTTGTCTCTGATTGGGAACCATACTTAGGTAGCTCTGATTGGGAACCATACTTAGGTAGCTCTATGGTTAGGCCACATGGGTTCTCAATCAGGGACAGCTGACTATAGGTGATTGGGAACCATACTTAGGTAGCTCTGGTTGGGAACCATACTATCGTAGCTCTGATTGGGAACCATACTTAGGTAGCTCTGATTGGGAACCATACTTAGGTAGCTCTTGGGAACCACATGGGTTCTCAATCAGGGACACCTGTCTATAGGTGTCTGATTGGGAACCATACTTAGGTAGCTCTGATTGGGACTACTTTGATTAAACCATACTTAGGTAGCTCTGATTGGGAACCATACTGATTGGGAACCATACTTAGGTAGCTCTTGCCCACATGGGTTCTCAATCAGGGACAGCTGTCTATCGTTGTCTCTGATTGGGAACCATACTTAGGTAGCTCTGATTGGGAACCATACTTAGGTAGCTCTGATTGGGAACCATACTTTGGTAGCTCTGATTGGGAACCATACTTAGGTAGCTCTTGATTGGGAACCATACTTAGGTTCTCAATCAGGAACAGCTGTCTATCATTGTCTCTGATTGGGAACCATACTTAGGTTGCTCTGATTGGGAACCATACTTAGGTAGCTCTGATTGGGAACCATACTTAGGTAGCTCTTGACCACATGGGTTCTCAATCAGGGACAGCTGTCTATCGTTGTCTCTGATTGGGAACCATACTTAGGTAGCTCTTGATTGGGTTCCAATCACTCAGGTCAGTACTTAGGTAGTTTTAGCTCTGATTGGGAACCATCTCTGATTGGGAACCATACTTAGGTAGCTCTTGACATGGGTTCTCAATCAGGGACAGCTGTCTATCGTTGTCTCTGATTGGGAACCATACTTAGGTAGCTCTGATTGGGAACCATACTTTCGTAGCTCTGATTGGGAACCATACTTAGGTAGCTCTGATTGGGAACCATACTTAGGTTCTCAATGGGAACCATACTTAGGTAGCTCTGATTGGGAACCATACTTAGGTAGCTCTGACATGGGTTCTCAATCAGGGACAGGTCTATCGTTGTCTGATTGGGAACCATACTTAGGTAGCTCTTGCCCACATGGGTTCTCAATCAGGGACAGCTGTCTATCGTTGTCTCTGATTGGGAACCATACTTAGGTAGCTCTGATTGGGAACCATACTTAGGTAGCTCTGATTGGGAACCATACTTAGGTAGCTCTGATTGGGAACCATACTTAGGTAGCTCTGATTGGGAACCATACTTAGGTAGCTCTGATTGGGAACCATACTTAGGTAGCTCTGATTGGGAACCATACTTAGGTAGCTCTGATTGGGAACCATACTTAGGTAGCTCTGATTGGGAACCATACTTAGGTAGCTCTTGCCCACATGGGTTCTCAATCAGGGACAGCTGTCTATCGTTGTCTCTGATTGGGAACCATACTTAGGTAGCTCTGATTGGGAACCATACTTAGGTAGCTCTGATTGGGAACCATACTTAGGTAGCTCTGATTGGGAACCATACTTAGGTAGCTCTGATTGGGAACCAGCTGTCTATAGTAGTCTCTGATTGGGAACCATACTTAGGTAGCTCTGATTGGGAACCATACTTAGGTAGCTCTGATTGGGAACCATACTTAGGTAGCTCTTGCCCACATGGGTTCTCAATCAGGGACAGCTGTCTATCGTTGTCTCTGATTGGGAACCATACTTAGGTAGCTCTGATTGGGAACCATACTTATGTAGCTCTGATTGGGAACCATACTTAGGTAGCTCTGATTGGGAACCATACTTAGGTAGCTCTGATTGGGAACCATACTTAGGTAGCTCTGATTGGGAACCATTCTTAGGTAGCTCTGATTGGGAACCATACTTAGGTAGCTCTGATTGGGAACCATACATGGGTTCTCAATTGGGAACCATCTTAGGTAGCTCTGATTGGGAACCATACTTAGGTAGCTCTGATTGGGAACCATACTTAGGTAGCTCTGATTGGGAACCATACTTAGGTATGTGGGAACCATCTTAGGTAGCTGAGTTGGTAGAGCATGGCGCTTAGTAACGCTCAGGGTAGTGGGTCTCGATTCCCAGGGACCACCCATACTTAGGTAGCTGTTGCACACATGACTTCTAAGTAGCTTTGGTAGCTCTGAATGGCATATACTTATTAGCTCTGATTGGGATTATATTATTAGCTTATTATTATTATATTAGGTAGCTCTGATTGGGAACCATACTTAGGTAGCTCTGATTGGGAACCATACTTAGGTAGCTCTGATTGCTCTGATTGGAACCATACTTAGGTATTGCCATACTGATTGGGAACCATACTTAGGTAGCTCTGATTGGGAACCATACTTAGGTAGCTCTGATTGGGAACCATACCTAGGTAGCTCTGATTGGGAACCATACTTAGGTAGCTCTGATTGGGAACCATACTTAGGTAGCTCTGATTGGGAACCATACTTAGGTAGCTCTGATTGGGAACCATACTTAGGTAGCTCTGATTGGGAACCATACTTAGGTAGCTCTGATTGGGAACCATACTTAGGTAGCTCTGATTGGGAACCATACTTAGGTAGCTCTGATTGGGAACCATACTTAGGTAGCTCTGATTGGGAACCATACTTAGGTAGCTCTGATTGGGAACCATACTTAGGTAGCTCTGATTGGGAACCATACTTAGGTAGCTCTGATTGGGAACCATACTTAGGTAGCTCTGATTGGGAACCATACTCAGGTAGCTCTGATTGGGAACCATACTTAGGTAGCTCTTGCCCACATGGGTTTTGTGGGTAGTTGTTTTCTGTATGGTTAGTTTCTTTACAGAACTGTTCATTTTCCTCTTTGTTGGCTTTTGTTCTGGTGTTCTGTTTTTAATAAAATATCATGAACACGTCTCACGCTGCGCCTTGGTCCAGTCATTCACAGGAAGAGGATCGTTACAGACCCTTTTGCAATTATGTTGCTGAAACAGCTGAAAACTGTTGTACTGATTAAAGAAGGAATAAAACACTGGCTGCCTTTAGACTAGTTGAGTATCGAGAGCATCAGCGTTTGTGGGTTCGATTACAGACTCAAAATGGCCAGAAACAAAGACCTTTCCTCTGAAACTCATCAATCTATTCTTGTTCTGAGAAATGAAGGCTATTCCATGCGAGAATTTGCCAAGAAACTGACGATCTCGTACAGCGCTCTATACTACTCCCTTCACAGAACAGCGCAAACTGGCTCTAACCAGAATAGAAAGAGGAGTGGGAGGCCCCCGGTGCACAGCTGAGCAAGTACATTAGAGTGTCTAGTTTGAGAAACAGACGCCTCACAAGTCCTCAACTGGCAGCTTCATTATATAGTACCCACAAAGCACCAGTCTCAACGTCAACAGTGAAGAGGCGACTCAGGAACCCCGGGATGCTGGCCTTCTAGGCAGAGTTGCAAAGAAAAAGCCATATCTCAGACTGGCCAATAAAAATTAAATATTAAGCTGGGCAAAAGAACACAGACACTGGACAGAGGAACTCTGCCTAGAAGGCCAGCATCCTGGAGTCTCCTCTTCACTGTTGACGTTGAGACTGGACAGAGGAACTCTGCCTAGAAGGCCAGCATCCCGGAGTCGCCTCTTCACTGTTGACGTTGAGACTGGACAGAGGAACTCTGCCTAGAAGGCCAGCATCCCGGAGTCTCCTCTTCACTGTTGACGTTGAGACTGGACAGAGGAACTCTGCCAAGAAGGCCAGCATCCCGGAGTCTCCTCTTCACTGTTGATGTTGAGACTGGACAGAAGAACTCTGCCTAGAAGGCCAGCATCCCAGAGTCTCCTCTTCATTGTTGACGTTGAGACTGGACAGAGGTCTCTGCCGAGAAGGCCAGCATCCCAGAGTCTCCTCTTCACTGTTGACGTTGAGACTGGACAGAGGAACTCTGCCAAGAATGACAGCATCCCGGAGTCGCCTCTTCACTGTTGACGTTGAGACTGCTGTTTTGTGTGTTGATTAGTGCTCTGTTCAAGTAGATTGTGATTTTACTGTGGTCTGATAGGGGTGTCAGTGGACTGACTGTGAACGCTCTGAGAGACTCTGGGTTGAGGTCAGTGATAAAGTAGTCTACAGTACTACTGCCAAGGGGTGAGCTATAGGTGTACCTATCATAGGAGTCCCCTCGAAGCCTTCCGTTGACTATGTACATACCCAGGATGTAACAGAGCTGTAGGTGTACCTACCATAGGAGTCCCCTCGAAGCCTTCCGTTGACTATGTACATACCAAGCGTGCTGCAGAGCTGCAGGAGTTGTGACCCATTTTTGTTGGTTGTCAT
This sequence comes from Oncorhynchus keta, assembly GCF_023373465.1. NCBI lineage: Eukaryota > Metazoa > Chordata > Actinopteri > Salmoniformes > Salmonidae > Oncorhynchus > Oncorhynchus keta. The sequence goes on along the minus strand of NW_026287513.1, from coordinate 5,167 downwards.
AGTTATGCCTAGGGGGGCATATGTGGGAGGGAATGCTGTCACCTCCAGGTAGGTGTTTGTCCCCCTGTGTGCTGAGAGTGTCAGGTTCTTGTCTGGTTCTGGCATTTAGGTCGCCACAGACTAGTACATGTCCCTGGGCCTGGAAATGATTGATTTCCCCCTCCAGGATGGAGAAGCTGTCTTCATTAAAGTATGGGGATTCTGGTGGGGGGGATATAGGTAGCACACAGGAGGACATTTTACTCTGTTAAGATCATTTCCTTTTGAATTTCTAGCCAAATGTAAAATGTTCCTGTTTTGATTAATTTAATAGAGTGAGTTAGGTCTGCTCTATACCAAATTAGCAAACCCCCTGAGTCCCTTCCCTGTTTCACACCTGGTAGTGTGGTGGATGGGACTACCAGCTCTCTGTAACCTAGAGGGCAACCAGTGGGTCTGTCTCCTCTATACCACCCACCTGGTAGTGTGGTAGATGGGACTACCAGCTCTCTGTAACCTAGAGGACAACCAGTGGGTCCGTCTCCTCTATACCACCCACCTGGTAGTGTGGTAGATGGGACTACCAGCTCTCTGTAACCTAGAGGACAACCAGTGGGTCTGTCTCCTCTATACCACCCACCTGGTAGTGTGGTAGATGGGACTACCAGCTCTCTGTAACCTAGAGGACAACCAGTGGGTCTGTCTCCTCTATACCACCCACCTGGTAGTGTGGTAGATGGGACTACCAGCTCTCTGTAACCTAGAGGACAACCAGTGGGTCTGTCTCCTCTATACCACCCACCTGGTAGTGTGGTGGATGGGACTACCAGCTCTCTGTAACCTAGAGGACAACCAGTGGGTCCATCTCCTCTATACCACCCACCTGGTAGTGTGGTAGATGGGACTACCAGCTCTCTGTAACCTGACAACAGTGGGTCCATGTAACCTAGAGGACAACCAGTGGGTCCATCTCCTCTATACCACCCACCTGGTAGTGTGGTAGATGGGACTACCAGCTCTCTGTAACCTAGAGGGCAACCAGTGGGTCCATCTCCTCTATACCACCCACCTGGTAGTGTGGTGGATGGGACTACCAGCTCTCTGTAACCTAGAGGGCAACCAGTGGGTCCATCTCCTCTATACCACCCACCTGGTAGTGTGGTGGATGGGACTACCAGCTCTCTGTAACCTAGAGGGCAACCAGTGGGTCCATCTCCTCTATACCACCCACCTGGTAGTGTGGTAGATGGGACTACCAGCTCTCTGTAACCTAGAGGGCAACCAGTGGGTCCATCTCCTCTATACCACCCACCTGGTAGTGTGGTGGATGGGACTACCAGCTCTCTGTAACCTAGAGGGCAACCAGTGGGTCCATCTCCTCTATACCACCCACCTGGTAGTGTGGTGGATGGGACTACCAGCTCTCTGTAACCTAGAGGGCAACCAGTGGGTCCATCTCCTCTACCACCCACCTGGTAGTGTGGTGGATGGGACTACCAGCTCTCTGTAACCTAGAGGGCAACCAGTGGGTCCATCTCCTCTATACCACCCACCTGGTAGTGTGGTAGATGGGACTACCAGCTCTCTGTAACCTAGAGGGCAACCAGTGGGTCCATCTCCTCTATCCCACCCACCTGGTAGTGTGGTGGATGGGACTACCAGCTCTCTGTAACCTAGAGGACAACCAGTGGGTCCATCTCCTCTATACCACCCACCTGGTAGTGTGGTGGATGGGACTACCAGCTCTCTGTAACCTAGAGGGTAACCAGTGGGTCTGTCTCCTCTATACCACCCACCTGGTAGTGTGGTGGATGGGACTACCAGTCTAGAGGGCAACCAGTGGGTCTGTCTCCTCTATACCAGGTTTCTTGCAGGATGACAATGTCTGTATTACCGATTTCTTTGGTGAAGTCCAGGTTCCTGCTCTTTAGGCCAAAGGCAGATGACCTCAGGCCTTGGATATTCCAGAGATGGTGAAGGTTTTGTGTTCCATAAAGTGTCCAATGGACTGTAGTCTATCAGTAACTGTCATCTGAGATGTCTCTCTCTCTCTCTCTCTCAATTCAATTCACCCACCTTTATTGGCAGGACAACCATACAAAGTGAATATATAAAGTGAAAAACAACAAAAATTAACAGTAAACATTACACATCAACAGTTTCTAAAGACATTACAACCACAATGTACAAATAATTAAAGGACACAAGATAAAATAAATAAGCATAAATATGGGTTGTATTTACAATGGTGTTTGTTCTTCACTGGTTGCCCTTTTCTCGTGGCAACAGGTCACAAATCTTGCTGTGATGGCACACTGTGGAATTTCCAGGTATGGGAGTTTTTCAAAATTGGATATGTTTTCGAATTCTTTGTGGATCTGTGTGATCTGGGGGAAATATGTCTCTCTAATCATACATTGGGCAGGAGGTCTCCTGGTGAGCACATTCTTCTCTCCATGTCTGCCTACGGTGGCAATGGGACTACCAGCTTCTTTGTAACAGAGGACAGTGGTCCAGGTTTCTGCTCTCTCTCCTCTATGACCACCAGGCACTTGGTAGTGTGGTGATGGGAAGGTTTTGTTTTCCATGATTTCTTTGGTCTCTTGTCCTGGGGCTCCAGTTTGGGTCAGAGCAGGACCAGCTCTCCTCTGATCCAGGTTTCTCTCTGTTCCATGGCAAGTGTATTAATGGCCGATTTTGTTTAGTGGGTTTCCAATTCTGCTCTGCATGCATTATTTGGTAGTTTTCTATCAGTATTTTTGTCTGTCAGGCTTGAGATGTCTCTCTGAGCGGACCCTCTCTATTTTTAGCCAAATCCTCTCTTTATGTTGTAGAATGCCCTTCTGTCTCAATAGGTGTCTCAACAGTGTCGAGATCTGTCTCTGTCTCTGAGATCTGTCTGTCTGTGCATCTCTAGTGCTCTGTCTCTGTGGTCTCCGTCTCCGTCTCTGTCTCAGACATTTGTCTCCGTCTCTAGTCTCTGTCTCTGTCTCTGTCTCTCTGTCTCTCTGTCTCTCTGTCTCTCTGTCTCTCTGTCTCTCTGTCTCTCTGTCTCACCCCTGTCCTTTGTCTCTCTCTCTCTTCTCTCTCTCTCTCTCTCTCTCTCTCTCTCTTCTTGTCATGGATTTTATAATGTCATCTTTTAGCCGACAGACAACCCACTTATCTCTCTCACCCCTTCTCTATCACACATCACATTCCTGTCACAGCACGTCATAGCTCTCACCTGTTAACATTTTACTGCAGCGGGATAAATCAAGGTCAGACAGAGTATTTCTTGGTAATCTTAAACAAATCTGACGTTGAAACAAAGTATAAACCTCATGGTTTAACAAAAAATAGACATCTGTCAAATATAGAGTTGAATAGAATACTGAAATATAACTAAAACGTTTGACATAGGAACACCAGATTTTGAAATGATGAAAAATATGACTAACATTCCACCCATAAAGTCACGAGAGGGGCGATTTGGTCGTTTAACTGCAGGAAACGGAGCTACAAGACAATGTATGTATTGATCCACTACAACGGTGTCGTCTGGAGAAAATGGTGATGATGAAAAATGACATCCTATTAATTATCTCAGAGCGACTTCAGTGACAAGCTGTCGGCTGAAAGAGAAAAGGCCTTTCTCTGTGCTGTCATATATGCAGCCAGATGAAGAGCACTGATGGATTATGGGAAATGTCTTCCTTCATTTGATCAATGTTGTGAACCGTAATTAATTAAAACTTCTTTGATCAGTTTTTGCACCAATGTGCGTCTATAATGAATCATTGTTGAAGCTAAATAGTCACATCAATATACACATCAATATACACTATTCACATCAATATACACTATTCACATCAATATACACTATTCACATCAATATACACTATTCACATCAATATACACTATTCACATCAATATACACTATTCACATCAATATACACTATTCACATCAATATACACTATTCACATCAATATACACTATTCACATCAATATACACTATTCACATCAATATACACATCAATATACACTATTCACATCAATATACACATCAATATACACTATTCACAATATACACATCAATATACACTATTCACATCAATATACACTATTCACATCAATATACACATCAATATACACATCAATATACACATCAATATACACTATTCACATCAATATACACATCAATATACACTATTCACATCAATATACACTATTCACATCAATATACACATCAATGTACACTATTCACATCAATATACACTATTCACATCAATATACACTATTCACATCAATATACACATCAATATACACATCAATATACACTATTCACATCAATATACACATCAATATACACATCAATATACACTATTCACATCAATATACACATCAATATACACATCAATATACACTATTCACATCAATATACACATCAATATACACATCAATATACACATCAATATACACTATTCACATCAATATACACATCAATATAAACATCAATATACACTATTCACATCAATATACACATCAATATACACTATTCACATCAATATACACATCAATATACACTATTCACATCAATATATACACTATTCACATCAATATACACATCAATATACACTATTCACATCAATATACACATCAATATACACTATTCACATCAATATACACATCAATATACACTATTCACATCAATATATACACTATTCACATCAATATACACATCAATATACACATCAATATAAACATCAATATAAACATCAATATACACATCAATATACACATCAATATACACTATTCACATCAATATACACTATTCACATCAATATAAACATCAATATACACATCAATATACACATCAATATACACATCAATATAAACATCAATATACACATCAATATACACATCAATATACACATCAATATACACTATTCACATCAACATATACATCAATATAAACATCAATATACACATCAATATACACATCAATATACACTATTCACATCAATATACACATCAATATACACTATTCACATCAATATACACATCAATATACACATCAATATACACATCAATATACACATCAATATTCACATCAATATACACATCAATATAAACATCAATATACACATCAATATACACTATTGACATCAACATAAACATCAATATACACATCAATATACACTAACG
>NW_026287512.1:0-3906 GCF_023373465.1 Oncorhynchus keta | reverse complement strand
AGACATGGTGCGGAACTCGAAGGCATACTCGCAGCTGAATTGCGTCCTTGTTGAAGTTCCATGTTGAGCCCTCGGTCAGTAGATGCTAAGTATAAAACAGACTGATTCCATCCACTTCCTGCAGACATGGTGCGGAACTCGAAGGCATACTCGCAGCTGAATTAAGGCGCCCTTGTTGAAGTTCCATGTTGAGCCCTCGTCAGTAGATGCTAAGTATGAAACAGACTGATTCCATCCACTTCCTGCAGACATGGTGCGGAACTCAAGGCATACTCGGCAGCTGAATTGCGTCCTGTTGAAGTTCCATGAGGTCTCCTATAGGAGGGAGCGATCGAATGAATACCTCTTTGAAGAGCGTGTGGAAATGGGTCTCGGATCTGATTTCCTGTGCTGTTGGCAGTCCATATGCCGGTGGCCCAATCCAGGGCTTTGCCTGTGAGTAGAGACACAACAAAATCCACCCTGCTCTTATCGATGGCGACGTTAGTGGGGGTTGTGCTCAATGTATTTGCTGCATTGCATCAGAAATCCCTGACATTTCCCAGGTGAACCGTCATATTTTCCAGGCATGTGTATGAACGAAGGAGGCTATCGGTTACGATACCTGGCATCGGAGGAGAAGGGATAGGCTGGCGGAGAAGATGGTTACGATACCTGGCATCGGAGGAGAAGGGATAGGCTGGCAGACAAGATGGTTATGATACCTGGCATCGGAGGAGAAGGGATAGGCTGGCGGAGAAGATGGTTATGATACCTGGCATCGGAGGAGAAGGGATAGGCTGGCGGAGAAGATGGTTATGATACCTGGCATCGGAGGAGAAGGGATAGGCTGGCGGAGAAGATGGTTACGATACCTGGCATCGGAGGAGAAGGGACAGGCTGGCGGAGAAGATGGTTATGATACCTGGCATCGGAGGAGTAGGGATAGGCTGGCGGAGAAGATGGTTATGATACCTGGCATCGGAGGAGAAGGGATAGGCTGGCGGAGAAGATGGTTATGATACCTGGCATCGGAGGAGAAGGGATAGGCTGGCAGAGAAGATGGTTACGATACCTGGCATCGGAGGAGAAGGGATAGGCTGGCGGAGAAGATGGTTATGATACCTGGCATCGGAGGAGAAGGGATAGGCTGGCGGAGAAGATGGTTATGATACCTGGCATCGGAGGAGAAGGGATAGGCTGGCGGAGAAGATGGTTATGATACCTGGCATCGGAGGAGAAGGGATAGGCTGGCGGAGAAGATGGTTATGATACCTGGCATCGGAGGAGAAGGGATAGGCTGGCGGAGAAGATGGTTACGATACCTGGCATCGGAGGAGAAGGGATAGGCTGGCGGAGAAGATGGTTACGATACCTGGCATCGGAGGAGTAGGGACAGGCTGGCGGAGAAGATGGTTATGATACCTGGCATCGGAGGAGAAGGGATAGGCTGGCAGAAGATGGCACATTTCCTCCATAAGCTCCTCTTGCTGGGTTATGATACCTGGCATCGGAGGAGAAGGGACAGGCTGGCGGAGAAGATGGTTACGATACCTGGCATCGGAGGAGTAGGGATAGGCTGGCAGAGAAGATGGTTACGATACCTGGCATCGGAGGAGAAGGGATAGGCTGGCGGAGAAGATGGTTATGATACCTGGCATCGGAGGAGTAGGGATAGGCTGGCAGAGAAGATGGTTATGATACCTGGCATCGGAGGAGAAGGGATAGGCTGGCGGAGAAGATGGTTACGATACCTGGCATCGGAGGAGAAGGGATAGGCTGGCGGAGAAGATGGTTACGATACCTGGCATCGGAGGAGGAGGGATAGGCTGGCGGAGAAGATGGTTATGATACCTGGCATCGGAGGAGAAGGGACAGGCTGGCGGAGAAGATGGTTACGATACCTGGCATCGGAGGAGAAGGGATAGGCTGGCGGAGAAGATGGTTACGATACCTGGCATCGGAGGAGTAGGGACAGGCTGGCGGAGAAGATGGTTACGATACCTGGCATCGGAGGAGAAGGGATAGGCTGGCGGAGAAGATGGTTACGATACCTGGCATCGGAGGAGAAGGGATAGGCTGGCGGAGAAGATGGTTATGATACCTGGCATCGGAGGAGAAGGGATAGGCTGACGGAGAAGATTGCATATTTCCTCCATAAGCTCCTCTTGCTGGGTTACGATACCTGGCATCGGAGGAGAAGGGACAGGCTGGCAGAGAAGATGGCACATTTCCTCCATAAGCTCCTCTTGCTGGGTTACGATACCTGGCATCGGAGGAGTAGGGACAGGCTGGCAGAGAAGATGGTTATGATACCTGGCATCGGAGGAGAAGGGATAGGCTGGCAGAGAAGATGGTTACGATACCTGGCATCGGAGGAGAAGGGATAGGCTGGCGGAGAAGATGGTTATGATACCTGGCATCGGAGGAGAAGGGATAGGCTGGCAGAGAAGATGGTTACGATACCTGGCATCGGAGGAGAAGGGATAGGCTGGCGGAGAAGATTGCACATTTCCTCCATAAGCTCCTCTTGCTGGGTTATGATACCTGGCATCGGAGGAGAAGGGATAGGCTGGCGGAGAAGATGGCACATTTCCTCCATAAGCTCCTCTTGCTGGGTTATGATACCTGGCATCGGAGGAGAAGGGACAGGCTGGCGAGAAGATGGTTATGATACCTGGCATCGGAGGAGAAGGGATAGGCTGGCAGAGAAGATGGCACATTTCCTCCATAAGCTCCTCTTGCTGGGTTATGATACCTGGCATCGGAGGAGAAGGGACAGGCTGGCAGAGAAGATGGCACATTTCCTCCATAAGCTCCTCTTGCTGGGTTATGATACCTGGCATCGGAGGAGAAGGGACAGGCTGGCAGAGAAGATGGCACATTTCCTCCATAAGCTCCTCTTGCTGGGTTATGATACCTGGCATCGGAGGAGAAGGGACAGGCTGGCAGAGAAGATGGCACATTTCCTCCATAAGCTCCTCTTGCTGGGTTACGATACCTGGCATCGGAGGAGAAGGGACAGGCTGGCAGAGAAGATGGCACATTTCCTCCATAAGCTCCTCTTGCTGGGTTATGATACCTGGCATCGGAGGAGAAGGGATAGGCTGGCAGAGAAGACAAACAGAAAGAACTGAACTAAATAGGGAGCTGATGAGACCAGATAAGAAACGAACAGAGGTGAAATCAATGAACATAAATGAAAGACAGAGCTACGTTCCAGACCACAAAGATACAGGGCTACGTTCCAGACCACAAAGAAACAGGGCTACGTTCCGGAACACAAAGATACAGGACTACGTTCCAGAACACAAAGAACACAAAGAAACAGGGATACGTTCCAGAACACAAAGAAACAGGGCTACGTTCCAGAACACAAAGAAACAGGGCTACGTTCCAGAACACAAAGAAACAGGGCTACGTTCCAGAACACAAAGAAACAGGGCTACGTTCCAGAACACAAAGAAACAGGGCTACGTTCCAGAACACAAAGAAACAGGGCTACGTTCCAGAACACAAAGAAACAGGGCTACGTTCCAGAACACAAAGAAACAGGACTTCGTTCCAGAACACAAAGAAACAGGGCTACGTTCCAGAACACAAAGAAACAGGGCTACGTTCCAGAACACAAAGAAACAGGGCTACGTTCCAGAACACAAAGAAACAGGGCTACGTTCCAGAACACAAAGAAACAGGGCTACGTTCCAGAACACAAAGAAACAGGGCTACGTTCCAGAACACAAAGAAACAGGGCTACGTTCCAGAACACAAAGAAACAGGGCTACGTTCCAGAACACAAAGAAACAGGGCAAGGTTCCAGAACACAAAGAAACAGGGCTATGTTCCAGAACACAAAGAAACAGGGCTACGTTCCAGAACACAAAGAAACAGGGCTACGTTCCAGAACACAAAGAAACAGGGCTACGT
>NW_026287511.1:0-14008 GCF_023373465.1 Oncorhynchus keta | reverse complement strand
TTATATACAGTAGAGGGCTATATGCAGTAGAGAGGCTATATACAGTAGAGAGGCTATATACAGTAGAGAGGCTATATACAGTAGAGAGGCAATATACAGTAGCGATGCTATAAAAGTAGCGAGGCTATATACAATAGAGAGGCTATAAAAGTAGCGAGGCTACATGCAGACACCGGTTAGTCAGGCTGATTGAGGTAGTATGTACATGTAAAGAGGGGTTGACGGGTGGTGGGTGGCAGGACACAATGCAGATAGCCCGGTTAGCCAATGTGCGGGATCACTGGTTTGGTCGGCCCAATTGGGGTAGTATGTACATTAATGTATAGTTAAAGTGACTATGCATATATGATGAACAGAGAGTAGCAGCAGCGTAAAAGAGGGGTTGGGGAGGCACACAATGCAAATAGTCCAGGTAGCCATTTGATTACCTGTTCAGGAGACTTATGGCTTGGGGGTAAAAACTGTTGAAGCCTTTTTGTCCAAGCGGTACCGCTTGCCATGAGGTAGTAGAGAGAACAGTCTATGACTGCGGTCTTTGACAATTTTTAGGTCTTCCTCTGACACCGCCTGGTGTAGTGGTCCTGGATGCAGTGATGTACTGGGCCATACGCACTACCCTCTGAAGTGTCTCGTGGTCGGAGGCTGAGCAATTGCCGTACCAGGCAGTGATGCAACCAGTCATGGTCTCGATGGTGCAGCTGAAGAACATTTCTATTTTTTTTTACCCCCAATTAGTAGTAGTTACGCTACAACTCCCGCACGGGCTCGGGAGAGTCCCCAAAACACAACCCAACCCGCACTGTCTTAACACAGCGCGCATCCAACCCGGAAGCCAGCTGCACCAATGTGTCGGAGGAAACACCGTGCACTGCGCCCGGCCCGCCACAGGAGTCGCTGGTGCGCAATGAGACAAGGATATCCCTACTGGCCTCCGTAACCCAGATGACTAGGCCAATTGCAAAGGCCACCCCAAGGACCTCCTGGTCATGGCCGGCTGCGACAGAGCCTGGGCTCGAACCCAGAGTCTCTGGAGGCACAGCTAGCACTGCGATGCAGTGCTCTAGACCACTGCGCCACCCGGGAGGCTCCAGCTGTAGAACCTTTTGAGGATCTCAGGATTCATGCCAAATCTTTTTAGTTTCCTGAGGGGGAATAGGCTTTGTCGTGTTCTCTCTTCACGACTGTCTTGGAGTGTTTGGACCATTCTAGTTTGCTGGTGATTTTGGACACCAAGGAACTTGAAGATCTCAACCTACAGCCCCATCGAAGAGAATGGGGGCAATGGGTCCTCCCTTTTTCTTGTAGTCCACAATCATCTCCTTAGTCTTGGTTACGTTGAGGGATAGGTTGTTATTCTGGCACCACCCTGGCCAGTCTCTGACCTCCCTCCCCATAGGCTTTCTGTCGTTGTCGGTGATGAGGCTGTTGTGTTGTCTGCAAACTTAATGATGGTGTTGAGTCGTGCCTGGCCATGCAGTCGTGGGGGAACAGACAGTATAGGAGGGGACTGAGCACGCACCCCTGGGTAGCTCCAGTGTTGAGGATCAGCGTGGCAGATGTGTTGCTCACCACCTGGGCGGCCAGTCAGGAAGTCCAGGATCCAGTTGCAGAGGGAGGTGTTTAGTCCCAGGATCCTTAGCTTAGTGATGAGTTTTGAGGGTACTATGGTGTTGAACGCTGAGCTGTCGTCAATGAATAACATTCTCACATAAGTGTTCCTTTTGTCCATGTGGGAAAGGGCAGTGTGGAGTGCAGTAGAGATTGCATTATCTGTGGATCTGTTTGGGCAGTATGCAAATTGGAGGTGGGTTTAGGGTTTTCCTGGGATAATGGCATTTATGTGAGTAATTACCAGCCTTTCAAAGCACTTCATGGCTACGGACGTGATTGCTATGGGTATGTAGTCAATTAGGCAGGTTGTTCTTGGGCAAAGGGACTATTGTGGTCTGCTTGAAACAGACCAAACTTGCACTTTTGATAAGCCATTCCACAGGGATTAAAACCTAAGAAAGTTGTCATTTGGTTGCCAGTTGGGTGCAAGTTGGTTGCCAGGTTGTTGGTTGTTATGACCCTGAGGACTGGAGCCGTCTGCCTCAATGACAATGACTTTGGTGCTATTCTAGTCCTCCATCAAGAAATCACTGTCACATCTCTGCTGCTATTTAACTCTAAACCATCAGCTGTCTAACATGGTTATTCCTTAATTAAACTCTCTCTCCCACCAGCTCTGTAATTCTCCCACCAGCTCTGCTCACCAGCTCTCTGACTCCCACCAGCTCTCTGTAATTCTCCCACCAGCTCTCTGTATTCCCCACCAGCTCTGTAATCTCCCACCAGCCTCTGTACCTCCCACCAGCTCTCTGTAATTCTCCCACCAGCTCTCTGTAATTCTCCACCAGCTCTCTGTAATTCTCCCACTCTGCCTCATTGAGGTTATTCCCTTAATTAAACTCTCTCTCCCACCAGCTCTCTGTAATTCTCCCACCAGCTCTCTGTAATTCTCCCACCAGCTCTCTCTACATCTTCATACACTCCCTCTCCTGTTTCTCTCTATTTCATCACTCTTTCTTTTCTGTTTCTCACCCCCTCTCCTCCCCTTTGTTCTCACCTGCAGTGTAGAATTCGATGATCTCACTCCATTCAGAGACAGCATAGTTCCCATCACTCTGTTTGGAGGCAGTCTGAACAGCTACAGTGTAATCTGTCCTGGGGCTCAGGAACCAGTGGCCTCTCACTGTCATGGGCAGTGGCACCACCTTCGCCACCAGCTTAGTGGGGACATCCTGAAACAGGAACAGACTTTGTGGAGACATCCGAAAACACAGGGACAGACAGCCAGCTTAGTGGGGACATCCTGAAACACAGGGAAGACAACAACATTTTTTTTTTTTTTAAATATATGCCATTTAGCAGACGCTTTTATCCAAAGCGACTTACAGTCATGTGTGCATACATTCTACGTATGGGTGGTCCCGGGAATCGAACCCACTACCCTGGCGTTACAAGCGCCATGCTCTACCAACTGAGCTACAGAAGGACCACAATTATAACAATTATAGTGGAGACATCCGAAAACACAGGGACAGACAGCCAGCTTAGTGGAGACATCCTGAAACAAATGGACAGACAGCTAGCTTAGAGGAGACATCAAGAAAAATGGAGACCAACAACCAGCTTCGTAGGAACATCCTTAAACACAGGGACAGAAAACCAATGTAATTCTGGAGCCTGGTCTGTACGAAAGGTTGAAAACAAAATGGGTGAAAAATATGGCCCACCTTGCCTGGCGAGGGTTCAGTCTCCTCGCTGCCGGATGTACTCAGATAGCAGTGGTCAGTCAAATGAGAAAAGGGTGTCTAGCCCCCTCAAGCCAATGTCTCCACGCCTTCAAGGCCTTGATGACAGCCAACAGCTCCCGGTCCCCCCACGTCATAGTTCTGCTCCGCCGGCTGAGCTATCAAGAAGAAGGTACAGGGACGGAGCTTCGGTGGCGTACCCGAGTGCTGAGAGAGCACCGCTCCTATCCCAGCCTCGGACGCGTCCACCTCTACTATGAACGCCAAAGAGGGATCAGGATGGGCCAGCACGGGCACCAAGGTAAACAGAGCCCTTAGTTGCCCAAAGCCCTGTCCGCCTCAACTGACCACTGTAGACGTACACGACTCCCCTTCAGCAGTGAGGTAATGGGTGCAGCCACCTGACCAAAACCCGGGTAAATCTCCGGTAGTAATTGGTAAACCCTAAGAACCGCTACACCTGCTTTACCGTGGTGAAGTCCTCCGACGCCGCTTCTCCTTCTCCACACGCCGTTGGCCCACTCCAGAGATCTCCCTGAGAGGCACGAGATGAGGGTGGACACCATCTCCCTTCCCCGAGGGAGCCGGGTAAACGGTGCCCAGGTATAGGTCCAGCTGTAACAGAAAACCCTTGCACCGTGCCGCCGTCCCATCATACTCCCCGGGAAGGGCAAGACGCATTGCACTGGGACTGGTTGCAGGAGGAGTGAGTAGTAGAGGTTCGGGTTGCATTGTTGAAGGCGCTGGAGGACCTCCCTGTCTCCCCAACGGTCCAGGGTCTGGATAACTTGATCCATGATGACGCCGAGATGGTGGATTACTTTAGCTTGCTCCTAGATGCGCTCCTCGACCCCTATACCAGGGGCACCTGTTCCTGCTGACTCCATAGTAGGTCGGGAATTCTGTAAGGGGTGCGTAACTGGTGGCAGGGAAGTCAAACGCAGGAGAGCAGAACTTGGTGAATAGCCAGAGCAGTTTAATATATAAAACTAACGGCATATAAAACAACAAACACATGGGTACAAAACCTGTAGCGCACCAGTAACACATAACACATGGGTACAAAACCCATAGCGCACCAGTAACACATAACACATGGGTACAAAACCCATAGCGCACCAGTAACACATAACACATGGGTACAAAACCCATAGCGCACCAGTAACACATAGCACAAGAACTTACAATAAACAATTCCCGACAAGGACATGGGGGAAACAGAGGGAACATAAACAACATGTAATTAGGGAATTGAAACCAGGTGTGTGAAAACAAGACAAAACAAATGGAACATGAAAAATGGATCGGCGATGGCTAAAAAGACCGGTGACGTCGACAGACGAACACCGCAAAAAAACAAGGAGAGGAACCGACTTCGGCAGAAGTCGTGACAAGTCTTAGCTATTTCCCACTATCCACTAGCCACTACAGTCTTAGCTGTTACCCACTACACACTATCCACTAGCCACTACAGTCTTAGCTATTACCCACTACACACTATCCACTAGCCTCTACCCTGTAGCCAGGCTCAGAAATGCTACTGGAGGCTTAAGGGATTAACAGACGATCTACCTCATCAAATCATTGAGAGCAGAACCCAAAGGTCAGAGTTCTATTAGGGATATATCAAATCAGTGATGGCAGAACCCAAAGGTCAGAGTTCTATTAGGGATATATCAAATCAGTGAGAGCAGAACCCAAAGGTCAGAGTTCTATTAGGGATATATCAAATCAGTGAGAGCAGAACCCAGAGGTCAGAGTTCTATTAGGGATATATCAAATCAGTGAGAGCAGAACCCAGAGGTCAGAGTTCTATTAGGGATATATCAAATCAGTGAGAGCAGAACCCAAAGGTCAGAGTTCTATTAGGGATATATCAAATCAGTGATGGCAGAACCCAAAGGTCAGAGTTCTATTAGGGATATATCAAATCAGTGATGGCAGAACCCAGAGGTCAGAGTTCTATTAGGGATATATCAAATCAGTGAGAGCAGAACCCAGAGGTCAGAGTTCTATTAGGGATATATCGAATCAGTGAGAGCAGAACCCAAAGGTCAGAGTTCTATTAGGGATATATCAAATCAGTGATGGCAGAACCCAAAGGTCAGAGTTCTATTAGGGATATATCAAATCAGTGCAGAGAGAGCAGAACCCAGAGGTCAGAGTTCTATTAGGGATATATCAAATCAGTGAGAGCAGAACCCAGAGGTCAGAGTTCTATTAGGGATATATCAAATCAGTGATGGCAGAACCCAAAGGTCAGAGTTCTATTAGGGATATATCAAATCAGTGAGAGCAGAACCCAGAGGTCAGAGTTCTATTAGGGATATATCAAATCAGTGAGAGCAGAACCCAAAGGTCAGAGTTCTATTAGGGATATATCAAATCAGTGATGGCAGAACCCAAAGGTCAGAGTTCTATTAGGGATATATCAAATCAGTGATGGCAGAACCCAGAGGTCAGAGTTCTATTAGGGATATATCAAATCAGTGATGGCAGAACCCAAAGGTCAGAGTTCTATTAGGGATATATCAAATCAGTGAGAGCAGAACCCAAAGGTCAGAGTTCTATTAGGGATATATAAAATCAGTGAGAGCAGAACCCAGAGGTCAGAGTTCTATTAGGGATAGTGTTACATACACATACAGTCAAAGACAGAAGTTTACATACACGTAGGTTGGAGTCATTAAAACTCGTTTTTCAACCACTCCACACATTTCTTGTTAACAAACTATATGTTTGGCAAGTCGGTTAGGGACATCTACTTTGTGCATGACACCAGCAATTTTTCCAACAATTGTTTACAGACAGATTATTTAACTTATAATTAATTGTATCACAATTCCAGTGAGTCAGAAGTTTACATACACTAAGTTGAATGTGCCTTTAAACAGCTTGGAAAATTCCAGAAAATGATGTCATGGCTTTAGAAGCTTCTGATAGGCTAATTGACATCATTTGAGTCAATTGGAGGTGTATTCGTGGATGTATTTCAAGGCCTACCTTCAAACTCAGTGCCTCTTCTTGACATCATGGGAAGATCAAAAGAAATCAGTCAAGACCTCAGAAAAATAATTGTAGACCTCCACAAGTCTGGTTCATCCTTTGGAGCAATTTCCAAACGTCTGAAGGTACCGTGTTCAACTGTACAAACGATAGTACGCAAGTATAAACACCATGGGACCACGCAGCCTTTAATACCGCTCAGGGAGGAGACGCGTTCTGTCTCCTAGAGATGAGCGTACTTTGGTGCGAAAAGTGCAATCCCAGAACAACAGCAAAGGACCTTGTGAAGATGCTGGAGGAAACAGGTCCAAAAGTATCTATATCCACAGTAAAATGAGTCCTATATCGACATAACCTGAAAGGACACGCAGCAAGGAAGAAGCCACTGCTCCAAAACCGCCATAAAAAGCCAGACTACGGTTTGCAACTGCACATGGGGACAAAGGTTGCACTTTTTGGAGAAATGTCCTCTCGTCTGATGAAACAAAATAGAACTGTTTGGCCATAATGACCATTGTAATGTTTGGAGGAAAAAGGGGAGGCTTGCAAGCCGAAGAACACCATCCCAGCTGTGAAGCACAGGGGTGGCAGCATCATGTTGTGGGGGTGCTTTGCTGCAGGAGGGACTGGTGTACTTCACAAAAATAGATGGCATCATGAGTTAGAAAAATGATGTGGATATATTGAAGCAACATCTCAAGACATCAGTCTGGAGGTTAAAGGTCACAAATTGGTCTTCTTCGCCAGCTCTGTCAGGAGGAATGGGCCAAAATTCACACAACTTATTATGGGAAGCTTGTGGAAGGCTACCTGAACCGTTTGACCCAAGTTAAACAATTTAAAGGAAATGCTACCAAATACTAATTGAATGTATGTAAACCTATGACCCACTGGGAATGTGATGAAAGAAATAAAAGCTGAAATAAATCATTCTCTCTACTATTAGTCTGACATTTCACATTCTTAAAATAAAGTGGTGATCCTAACTGACCTAAGACAGGGAATGTTTTACTCGGATTAAATGTCAGAAATTGAGAAAACTGAGTTTAAATGTATTTGGCTAAGGTGTATGTAAACTTCCGACTTCAACTGTACATTACCGTACAGCCCTGAAGGATGTCTGAACAATGTACTGTATGATGGACTGTATCTAACCTTGTGTTTGAACTATATAATGGACTGTATCTAACCTTGTGTTTGAACTATATAATGGACTGTATCTAACATTGTGTTTGAACTATATAATGGACTGTATCTAACCTTGTGTTTGAACTATATAATGGACTGTATCTAACATTGTGTTTGAACTATATAATGGACTGTATCTAACCTTGTGTTTGAACTATATGATGGACTGTATCTAACCTTGTGTTTGAACTATATAATGGACTGTATCTAACCTTGTGTTTGAACTATATAATGGACTGTATCTAACCTTGTGTTTGAACTATATAATGGACTGTATCTAACCTTGTGTTTGAACTTGTTGGAGTTATTGTGCTCCTTCTTGTTGAGGTCTATGAAGTAGTTAGTGATGTGGTCCTTGGCTCTACAGTCCATGTCCCAGTTGATCTTGAAGGAGTCACAGGTGATGTTGGTGATCTTGACGTTCTGAGGAACAGGAAGATCCTCCTTTTCCGCGATGCTGCTGTCCTGAGAGTTGTCTCCTGCCAACACAGGAAGTAGACAACACAGTCAACAAATAGTAAATAAATCAATAAAGGCATTAGAGAGAGGGAGAGGAGATCAACATGCTTGCAGGTTGCAGCTGTTGGGGATCTGCTCTGCCTCCAGCACACCTGTCTCCACTCACACAGTCAGAGAGAGAGAGAGAGAGAGAGAGAGAGAGAGAGAGAGAGAGAGAGAGAGAGAGAGAGAGAGAGAGAGAGAGAGAGAGAGAGAGAGAGAGAGAGAGAGAGAGAGAGAGAGAGAGAGAGAGAGAGAGAGAGAGAGAGAGAGAGAGAGAGAGAGAGAGAGAGAGAGAGAGAGAGAGAGAGAGAGAGAGAGAGAGAGAGAGAGAGAGAGAGAGAGAGAGAGAGAGAGAGAGAGAGAGAGAGAGAGAGAGAGAGAGAGAGAACCCTGGGGGGTGGCGGCAGGATAGGGAGACACAGGATGAGAAGTAAGCGGACATTAAAAACTGTAATATCTTATGCTTCATGGATTCATGGCTGAAAGACGACATTATCAACATACAGCTGGCTGGTTATACGCTGTATGGGCAGGGTAGAACAGTGGCGTCTGGTAAGACAAGGGTGGAGGACAATGAATATGTGTAAACAACAGCTGGTGCACGATATCTAAGGAAGTCTTGAGGTTTTGCGCACCTGAGGTAGAGTATCTCATGATAAGCTGTAGATCACACTATCTACATAGATAGTTTTCATCTGTATTTTTCGTAGCTGTCTACATACCACAAAATACCAATGCTGGCACTAAGACTGGACTCAATGAGATGTATTGCGCCATAAGCAAACAGGAAAATGCTTATCCAGATACCGGGGACTTTATTGCAGGGAAACTTAAATCTGTTTTACCAAATTTCTATCAGCATGTTAAATGTGCAACCAGAGGGGAAAAACTCAAGACCACCATTACTCCAAATGGAGATGGGTACAGGCTCTCTCTCATCCTCCATTTGGCAAATCTGACCATGATTCTATCCTCCTGATTCCTGCTTACAAGCAGAAATTCAAGCAGGAAGTACCAGTGACTCGGTCAATAAAAAAGTTGTCAGATGAAGCAGATGCTAAACTACAGGAATTTTGCTAGCACACTGGAATATGTTCCGGGATTCTTCCGATGGCATTGAGGAGTATACCACCTCAGTCATTGCCTTCATCAATAAGTGCATCGATGACGTTGTCCCCACAGTGACTGTACGTTCATACCCCAACCAGAAGCCATGGATTACAGGCAACAATCGTACTGAGCAAAAGGCTAGAGCTGCCGTTATCAAGGAGCAGGACTCTAATAAGGAAGCTTATAAGAAATCCCGCTATGCCCTCTGACGAACCATCAAACAGGCAAAGTGTCAATACAGGACTAAGATCGAATTGTACTAAACCGGCTCCAACGCTCGTCGGATGTGGCAGGGCTTGCAAACCATTACAGACTACAAAGGGGAGCATAGCTGTGAGCTGCCCAATGACACGAGCCTACCAGGCGAGCTAAACTACTTCTATGCTCGCTTCGAGGCAAATAACACTGAAACATGCATGAGAGAACCAGCATCCTGACGGGATGCATCTCTGCCTGGTATGGAAACTGCTTGGCCTCCAACCACAAGGCACTACAGTGGGTAGTGCATACGGCCCAGTACATCACCGGGGCTAAGCTTCCTGCCATCCTGGACCTCTGTACCGCGCATTGTCAGAGGAAGGCCCTAAAAATTGTCAAAGACTCCAAGCCACCCTAGTCATAGACTGCTCTCTCTGCTTCCGCACTGCAAGCGGTACCGGAGCGCCAAGTCTAGGTCAAAGAGGCTTCTAAACAGCTTCTACCCCAAGCCATAAGACTCATGAACAGTTAATCACAATGGCTACCCAGACTAATGGCTACCCAGACTATATACCCCCTGTATATAGCCACGATATTGTTATTTACTACTGCTCTTTAATTATTTGTTATTTTCTTATCTCTTACTTTTTTGGGGTATTTTCTTAAAACTGCATTGTTGGTTAAGGGCTTGTAAGTAAGCATTTCACTGTAAGGTCTTGTTGTACAATACCTATTGTATACGGCGCATGTGACAAATGCAATTGGATTTGATTTGTTCCGGACGACCATGTGACCACACTCTCCGTAGCTGACGTGAATAAGACCTAGACTTATTACAGGTCAACATTCACAAGGCCGCAGACGGATGACCAGGATGTGTCCTCCGAGCATGCGGTGACCAAGTGTCTTCACTGACGTTTTCAACCTCCCTGACCGAGTCTGTAATACCAACATGTTTCAAGCACACCACCATAGTCCCTGTGCCCAAGAACACAAAGGCAACCTGCCTAAATGACTACAGACACATAGCACTCACATCTGTAGCATGAAGTGCTTTGAAAGGCTGGTCATGGCTCACATCAACACCATTATCCCAGAAACCCTAGACCCACTCTCATTTGCATACCGCCTAACAGATCCACAGATGATGCAATCTCTATTGCACTCCACACTGCCCTTTCCCACCTGAACAAAAGGAACACCTACGTGAGAATGCTGGTCATTGACTACAACTCAGCATTCAACACCATAGCGCCCCCAAAGCTCATCAATAAGCTAAGGACCCTGGGACTTAACACCTCCCTCTGCAACTGGATCCTAGACTTCCTGACAGGCCACCCCAGGTGGTAAGGGTAGGTAACAACACATCCGCCACGCTGATTCTCAACACAGGGGCGCTCCCCTCCTGTACCCCTGTTCACTCATGACTGCACAGCCAGGCACGACTCCAACACCATCATTAAGTTTGACGATGACACACAGTGGTAGGTCTGATCACCGACAACGATGAGACAGCCCATAGGGAGGAGGTCAGAGACCTGGCCGTGTGGTGCCAGGACAACAAACTCTTCCTCAACATGATCAAGACAAAGGAGATGATTGTGGACTACAGGAAAAGGAGGACCGAGCACGCCCCATTCTCATCGAGGGGCTGTAGTGGAGCAGGTTGAGAGTTTCAAGTTCCTTGGTGTCCACATCAACAAAAAGTAGAATGGACCAAACTCACCAAGACAGTTGTGAAGAGGCCACAACAAAACATAATCCCCCTCAGGAGACTGAAAAGGTTTGACATGGGTCAAGGCTTCTAAACAGCTTCTACCCCCCTCCCATTTATGCCACTGCTGCTCTCTCTTATTATCTATGCATAGTCACTTTAATAACTCTACCTACATGTACATATTACCTTGACTAACCGGTGCCCCCCGCACATTGACTCTGTACTGGTACCCGTATATAGCCTCCACATTGACTCTGTACCGGTACCCCCTGTATATAGCCTCCACATTGACTCTGTACCGGTACCCCCTGTATATAGCCTCCACATTGACTCAGTACCGGTACCCCCTGTATATAGCCTTCACATTGACTCTGTACCGGTACACCCTGTGTATAGCCTCCACATTGACTCAGTACCGGTACCCCCTGTATATAGCCTCCACATTGACTCAGTACCAGTACCCCTGTATATAGCCTCCACATTGACTCAGTATGGGTACCCCCGTCTATAGTCTCCACATTGACTCTGTACCGGTACCCCTGTATATAGCCTCCACATTGACTCTGTACCGGTACCCCTGTATATAGCCTCCATATTGACTCTGTATCGGTACCCCTGTATATAGCCTCCACATTGACTCTGTACCGGTCGGTACCCCCTGTATATAGCCTCCACATTGACTCTGTATCGGTACCGGTACCCCCCCCCACGTATATAGCCTCCATATTGACTCTGTACCAGTACCCCCCCGTCTATAGTCTCCACATTGACTCTGTACCGGTACACCCTGTATATAGCCTCCACATTGACTCAGTACGGGTACCCCCTGTATATAGCCTCCACATTGACTCAGTACGGGTACCCCCCGTCTATAGTCTCCACATTGACTCTGTACCGGTACCCCTGTATATAGCCTCCACATTGACTCAGTACGGGTACCCCTCGTCTATAGTCTCCACATTGACTCTGCACGGTACCCCCCTGTATATAGCCTCCACATTGACTCAGTACGGTACCCCTGTATATAGCCTCCACATGACTCAGTACGGGTACCCCTGTATATAGCCTCTTATTGTTATGTTATTGTGTTATTTTTTTATTTAGTTTATTTGGTAAATATTTTCTTACCTCTTCTTGAACTGCACTGTTGGTTACGGGGCTTGTAAGTAAGCATTTAAGGGGCGGCAGGGGCAAGTGACAAATAAAGTTTGGATTTGACCAATGCAGGCTACACAGCGCTCCTTCAGCCGTGGCCCTGCTGCCCTCCGGGAGTCCGGTAATTTACCTTCCTGTCACTCGGCTGTATCAAGTCCAGGTTCAGGTTCTTCATCATGTCGTCACAACGGCTGACAGGGCTGCTGGTGCTGTCGTCCACACGCGACTCCTCCATGGCCTTTGCACAACGTCTCCTACTGTTGTCTCTTCGTGGTGCTGGACTGATCTTCACCTTCAATACCAGTCCAGTCACTCGCTGTGCTCAGTGCTCCCCGCCCCTCCTCCCTTCCTCCTCTGATCCCCTCCCCTGCTCCTCTCGGGTCCCCTTCCAGTGCTCAAGCAGCTTCAGCACAGCATGGCACGGCACTACTTGGACAAACAGTCCCGCTGAGACGTGGTGGATAAACTGAAAGAAATGGAGAAAAAGGAGGGAACATGACATGATCTATTAGACACGTTATTGAATTATGAATGCGTTACTGATGTAACAGGCCGCGTGTGTTTATTCAGCCTCAGGGCAGAGAACATAGGGGAGGGATTAGCAGAAAAATGAATTAAATGACGGTTGATGTAACCAGATTACTCTGCTGCTCCCTGTGTCGCAGCTCTATGAAACCTCTGTCGCCTTTTCATCACGTTCATCTCTATTTTTTCATCACAAATAAAGGACAAGGCCAGTAAATACTTCATTTGAAATGTGACAATATGCTGCAGGCACCTACTTTCACCTCTGGTGGCAAACCATCAGATCAAATCAAATCAAATGTTATTTGTCACATGCTTCATAATCAACAGGTGTAGTAGACCTTAAACAGGTGTAGTAGACCTTAAACAGGTGTAGTAGACCCTTAAACAGGTGTAGTAGACCTTAAACAGGTGTGGTATACCTTAAACAGGTGTAGTAGACCTTAAACAGGTGTAGTATACCTTAAACAGGAGTAGTATACCTTAAACAGGTGTAGTAGACCTTAAACAGGTATAGTAGACCTTAAACAGGTGTAGTAGACCTTAAACAGGTGTAGACCTTAAACAGGTGTAGTAGACCTTAAACAGGTATAGTAGACCTTAAACAGGTGTAGTAGACCTTAAACAGGTGTAGTAGACCTTAAACAGGTATAGTAGACCTTAAACAGGTGTAGTAGACCTTAAACAGGTATAGTAGACCTTAAACAGGTGTAGTAGACCTTAAACAGGTGTAGTATACCTTAAACAGGTATAGTAGACCTAAACAGGTGTAGTAGACCTTAAACAGGTGTAGTAGACCTTAAACAGGTGTAGTAGACCTTAAACAGGTGTGGTATACCTTAAACAGGTGTAGTAGACCTTAAACAGGTGTAGTATACCTTAAACAGGAGTATACCTTAAACAGGTGTATACCTTAAACAGGTGTAGTAGACCTTAAACAGGTATTAAACAGGTAGTAGACCTTAAACAGGTGTAGTAGACCTTAAACAGGTGTAGTAGACCTTAAACAGGTATAGTAGACCTAAACAGGTGTAGTAGACCTTAAACAGGTGTAGTAGAGACCTTAAACAGGTGTAGTAGACCTTAAACAGGTGTAGTAGACCTTAAACAGGTATAGTAGACCTTAAACAGGTGTAGTAGACCTTAAACAGGTGTAGTATACCTAAACAGGTATAGTAGACCTTAAACAGGTGTAGTATACCTTAAACAGGTGTAGTATACCTTAAACAGGTATAGTAGACCTTTAAACAGGTGTAGTATACCTTAAACAGGTGTAGTATACCTTAAATGTATAGTAGACCTTAAACAGGTG
>NW_026287510.1:0-65841 GCF_023373465.1 Oncorhynchus keta | reverse complement strand
TAAATACACTAGCCTACTTTAGCCTACAACCAGTTTTGACGGTTTATAAATACACTTCTAGCCTACAACCAGTTTAATAAATACACGTGTAGCCTACAACCAGTTTAATAAATACACTTCTAGCCTACAACCAGTTTAAATACATACACTTCTAGCCTACAACCGGTTTAATAAATACACTTCTAGCCTACAACCAGTTTTAATAAATACACCTCACTAGCCTACAACCGGTTTATAAATACACTTCTAGCCTACAACCGGTTTAATAAATACACTTCTAGCCTACAACCGGTTTAATAAATACACTTCTAGCCTACAACCGGTTTAATAAATACACTTCTAGCTACAACCAGTTTAATAAATACACTTCTAGCCTACAACCGATTTAATAAATACACTTCTAGCCTACAACCAGTTTAATAAATACACTTCTAGCCTACAACCTGTTTAATAAATACACTTCTAGCCTACAACCAGTTTAATAAATACAATTGTAGCCTACAACCAGTTTAATAAATACACTTCTAGCCTACAACCAGTTTAATAAATACACTTCTAGCCTACAACCAGTTTTCCTAAATATGCACTTCTAGCCTCTGTCTCTTCTAGCGCAGTACACTCCTGTGCTCCCCTGGTCTCTCTCCTTAAAACACTTCTAGCCTACAACCAGTTATAGGAGTCCCAGGAAAATGCTTCTAGACTATAATAGTTTTTTTGTTGTTGCTTTCTTAGGCTAATAGACTATTCAAGAGGATGCAAGCTCTTGTTTTGCTGAATGTTATATACAGTAGCCAGTAGAACTCACGGGGAGTTTAAAGCAGTGATGTGTTCCAAACCATAACCATTCGTGAGGAGAACTGAACGCCTCTGCATTTTTTTAAGCATGTCATTACAACGATGAAGATTAGGACAACAAAACGTATTTAATTTCAATGTTGAAGGGATGAAGCAACAATAGAGAGAGAAGAGGTAGGTCAGGATTCCCAAACCTTTTGGCCCACTACCCCATTATGATATCTGAAAATTAACGTGAAAAGAGTATGTAATTAACAGCCAATGTTGACTTTTTTTTATTTGGTAATATGGTAGTCAATTGAAAAACCTTCTAACAGTATTTCTGATTGTCTTCTTAACTCACCATCACTTACTTTTAATGTGGGGCTATGACAGTCAATTGCCAGTTAGTCTGACATGATTTCCCTTATCTCACCACGAATGAGATGGATGTGTTTGATGCATGTTGCCTAGGAGCTTCTCAATTCAGGGTGCGTGGTCGATAGTGCGCACCTCATCTCTGCCGCCACATCCAACCTGGATCGATTTTTGGTTTGAATGCAGACGAATGCACTGAAACAGCTTTACACAGAATACGAGGTCAAATCTTGACATCTGTGGTCTTCAGATCGAATAGTTGGAGCTCTATAACGAGACCCGAGTTCCCGAGTTGAATTCTGAGTTGGATGACCGTTTAAAAATATTTTTCCCATTCGGAGCTCGTTTTTCAGAGTTCCCAGGTGTCTTGAATACACTGAAGTCCGAACCCAGATTTCAGAGTACCCAGTTCCGAGATCCCAGATGTTTTGAACTGATGACATTAATGCTCAGTGGGCGACAGACATGAGGAATCAAATCTCCTCTGTGGTGACCCCTGAATGCGGGTAGTTCAGTTAGTTTCCCCTTGATTGCTAGCAATAGCATAAATTCTTTGTTTAAAGTGTTATCTGACAAAGGTGTTTTTTGTGCCTCTGCCTCCCAAAGTTGTGGACTCAAGTCACATGACTTAAACTCCAGTCTGACTGTGGGTAATAAGTTTTAAGTTCCTCGGCGTACACATCACAGACAAACTGAATTGGTCCACCCACACAGACAGCATCGTGAAGAAGGCGCAGCAGCACCTCTTCAACCTCAGGAGGCTGAAGAAATTAGGCTTGTCACCAAAAGCACTCACAAACTTCTACAGATGCACAATCGAGAGCCTCCTGTCGGGCTGTATCACCGCCTGGTACGGCAACTGCTCCGCCCACAACCGTAAGGCTCTCCAGAGGGTAGTGAGGTCTGCACAATGCATCACTGGGGCAAACTACCTGCCCTCCAGGACACCTACACCACCCGATGTCACAGGAAGGCCATAAAGGTCATCAAGGACATCAACCACCCGAGCCACTGCCTGTTCAACCCGCTATCATCCAGAAGGCGAGGTCAGTACAGGTGCATCAAAGCTAGGACCGAGAGACTGAAAAACAGCTTCTATCTCAAGGCCATCAGACTGTTAAACAGCCACCACTAACATTGAGTGGCTGCTGCCAACACACTGTCATTGACACTGACCCAACTCCAGCCACTTTAATAATGGGAATTGATGGGAAATGATGTAAAATATATCACTAGCCACTTTACACAATGGTACCTAATATAATGTTTACATACCCTACATTATTCATCTCATATGTATATGTATATACTGTACTCTATATCATCTACTGCATCTTTATATAATACATGTATCACTAGCCACTTTAAACTATGCCACTTTGTTTACATACTCATCTCATATGTATATACTGCACTCAATACCATCTACTGTATTTTGCCTATGCTGCTCTGTACCATCACTCATTCATATATATTTATGTACATATTCTTTATCCCCTTACACTTGTATCTATCTATAAGGTAGTAGTTTTGGAATTGTTAGCAAGATTACTTGTTGGTTATTACTGCATTGTCGGAACTAGAAGCACAAGCATTTCGCTACACTCGCATTAACATCTGCTAACCATGTGTATGTGACAAATAAAATTTGATTTGAAATCACAACTTTGTTGACGACACGCGACTTGACAGAAAAGAAAACAAATTGAGACTTGACTTGGAGCCTCAAGACTCGGGACTCGACATTGACTTGAGACTGATGACTTGAAATGATCTGGCCAGGTTTTGTAATGTTTTGTCACAGAGTATAAACGTGGATTGATTACTCTACACATATTGTAGCCAGAGACAGTTCGCAGCATCTCCAAGCAACAAAAGACTGCAACAGATTGGCTAAGGGTGAGTCAGCAAAAACATTGCCAAAGATGTTCTAGTGTTGTCATTGTTCTATCTGTGACCTTGCTGATTTGTTTTACGGCGCAAATGTCAAATTGTAGGATGAGAGGATTGCCATAATAATACAACTTGTTTGGGGGTCGAGAATATTATATTTTTACTTTGTAAACTCACCAGCAAGGGGCAACCATTACTAGCATAGGCCTACTGGTAGTTTAGTATGTAACAAATGCTTGAAATTGATCATCTATTTATGAAGCTTGCATTTGGAATTTGTTGTTCGAATGAATTATGAATTATGAATGTGGCGAAGACGCACCACTCGCGCGCTCCAAACCCCAGCCAGTTGAGAGCGATTTTGTTTTTCTTCTTCTGTTTAAATGTTTGCTGTTGCTTTCAGACGTTTAAACACATAGGCCCTATGTGGTAAATCTATATTCAATCGAATACTCCAATAATTGCTAGAGTTTCATCATTCCATCCCAGTACGGTTTATTGCAACACGTAGACATTTCTGTTAAACCGTGCTTCTACACCTGCATTGCTTGCTGTTTGGGGTTTTAGGCTGGGTTTCTGTACAGCACATGGAGATATCAGCTGATGTACGAAGGGCTATATAAATAAATGTGATTTGATTTGTTAACTGTCTGATATGCCTATGACACCTTCTCATTTAGCCAACCAATTCTTACTCTGCTCTGAGTTGGAGGTATGTTTAGAACGATAGTGCACATTAACGTTCGCAAGAGGTAGAAGTTCTGTTTATTTATGTCGGAGGTCTGTGTGTGTGTGTGTGTGTGTGTGTGTGTGTGTATTTTTTGTTCTGCGTAAACAAATGAATGTTCCATGTATGCATTGTGTTGAAATATCATTCATAATCATTAAGTCTGATTGAGACGGATGTGAAAATTGCCTTTTACATTGTAGAACCAGTTTATTGGTTGTAATTGACAATTTGGTCATTTGTATGGGGGCCTAGTGCTTATATTATGTAGGTGTTTGAGGACCTGTTAGACAGATTCAAGGCGAGGCTGTACTGTCTTGCCCTCTACCCGTGTCCGTTCAGATAGGACAGGTCAAGCCTGTCTTTAGGGCTGTTGCCAGTGTATATTTGTTCATTGTACATGTATATTTTGTATGGTGTGGCGCTTTCACCTTTGGATCACCAAGACCTGTAAATAGCTCTACACTCTGAGCACGTCCACCTGCCTTGCCTTCTGCTGATTTCATGTCTGCTGCAAGGTCTAATCAAAAAGTCTGTTACAGACAAAATAATAAAAAACGGCCTGTCTAGTAGCCTCAATAAGTAGACTGAACAAGGTGTTACAGGTATAGATTTTTTTTTTTTTACTTGACTTGAAAACTTGTGACTCAACTCGACTTGCTCTTGGAACGTACGACTTGGACTTGAGTCGAGTCTGGACCCGTTTCTACC
This sequence comes from Oncorhynchus keta, assembly GCF_023373465.1. NCBI lineage: Eukaryota > Metazoa > Chordata > Actinopteri > Salmoniformes > Salmonidae > Oncorhynchus > Oncorhynchus keta. Next base: position 61,358 of record NW_026287510.1, on the reverse strand, counting down.
CGGGACTCATAGAGTGACTTGAGTCGAGTCTGGACCCGTTTCTACCCGGGACTCATAGAGTGACTTGGGTCGAGTCTGGACCCGTTTCTACCCGGGACTCATAGAGTGACTTGAGTCGAGTCTGGACCCGTTTCTACCCGGGACTCATAGAGTGACTTGAGTCGAGTCTGGACCCGTTTCTACCCGGGACTCATAGAGTGACTTGAGTCGAGTCTGGACCCGTTTCTACCCGGGACTCATAGAGTGACTTGGGTCGAGTCTGGACCCGTTTCTACCCGGGACTCATAGAGTGACTTGAGTCGAGTCTGGACCCGTTTCTACCCGGGACTCATAGAGTGACTTGGGTCGAGTCTGGACCCGTTTCTACCCGGGACTCATAGAGTGACTTGGGTCGAGTCTGGACCCGTTTCTACCCGGGACTCATAGAGTGACTTGAGTCAGTCTGGACCCGTTTCTACCCGGGACTCATAGAGTGACTTGAGTCGAGTCTGGACCTGGACCCGTTTCTACCCGGGACTCATAGAGTGACTTGAGTCGAGTCTGGACCCGTTTCTACCCGGGACTCATAGAGTGACTTGAGTCAAGTCTGGACCCGTTTCTATCCGGGACTCATAGAGTGACTTGGGTCGAGTCTGGACCCGTTTCTACCTGGGACTCATAGAGTGACTTGGGTCGAGTCTGGACCCGTTTCTACCTGGGACTCATAGAGTGACTTGAGTCGAGTCTGGACCCGTTTCTACCCGGGACTCAGAGTGACTTGGGTCGAGTCTGGACCCGTTTCTACCCGGGACTCAGAGTGACTTGGGTCGAGTCTGGACCCGTTTCTACCCGGGACTCAGAGTGACTTGGGTCGAGTCTGGACCCGTTTCTACCCGGGACTCATAGAGTGACTTGGGTCGAGTCTGGACCCGTTTCTACCCGGGACTCATAGAGTGACTTGGGTCGAGTCTGGACCCGTTTCTACCCGGGACTCATAGAGTGACTTGGGTCGAGTCTGGACCCGTTTCTACCCGGGACTCATAGAGTGACTTGGGTCGAGTCTGGACCCGTTTCTACCCGGGACTCATAGAGTGACTTGAGTCGAGTCTGGACCCGTTTCTACCCGGGACTCATAGAGTGACTTGGTCCCTCCTCTGCTGCCTTGTTTTCACCATATCAATTGCAGCCGGTCATATCAAAGTCTCTGCAATAGTGTGTGGTTTCAGAGTTATGGAGGCCGAGCATTTCATTGTGGGAATGATTCAAGTGCGGCCTTTTCCCAGGATCTAAGGGCTTCTTACTTCTCTGGTTGAATTTTGTCTTTTAGATTTGAATAATTTTCAATTAGATTTTTAAGTTGAACCACTTTACAATGCTTTTGAGATAAAGACTATATAATATATATACAGTGGGGCAAAAAAGTATTTAGTCAGCTACAAATTGTGCATGTTCTCCCACTTAAAAAGATGAGAGGCCTGTAATTTGCATCATAGGTACACTTCAACTATGACAGACAAAATGAGAAGAAAAAAATCCAGAAAATCACATTATAGGATTTTTAATGAATTTATTTGCAAATTATGGTGGAAAATAAGTATGTGCTTGTGTGTGTGTGTACTGTATGTTTGTGTGTGTGTCCATCCCTGCGTGTCTGCCTGCTATTTGTGTGTGTGTGTGTGTGTGTGTGTGTGTGTGTGTGTGTGTGTGTGTGTGTGTGTGTGTGTGTGTGTGTGTGTGTGTGTGTGTGTGTGTGTGTGTGTGTGTGTGTGTGTACTGTATGTTTGTGTATGTGTGTGTGTGTGTACTGTATGTTTGTGTGTGTGTGTGTGTGTGTGTGTACTGTATGTTTGTGTGTGTGTGTACTGCATGTGTGTACTGTATGTGTGTGTGTGTGTGTGTGTGTACTGTATGTTTGTGTGTGTGTGTGTGTGTGTGTGTGTGTGTGTGTGTGTGTGTGTGTGTGTGTGTGTGTGTGTGTGTGTGTGTGTACTGTATGTTTGTGTATGTGTGTGTGTGTACTGTGTTTGTGTGTGTGTACTGTATGTTTGTGTGTGTGTACTGCATGTGTGTACTGTATGTGTGTGTGTGTGTGTACTGTATGTGTGTGTGTGTGTGTGTGTGTGTGTGTGTGTGTGTGTGTGTGTGTGTGTGTGTGTGTGTGTGTGTGTGTGTGTGTGTGTGTGTGTGTGTGTAATTCCAGGAGTGGTTCCCATTCCCAGTGAGGAACCCAGCAGTCACTCCGTTGCGCAGCCTCCCAGTGGTCCCCAGGGCTTCAGGAAGACCTTCCTCAGCCGGAAGCTGGACTGTGACAATCAGCCTCCCGACCCTGAGAGACTGTTCCAGAAGTGCTTCATGGCAACCGTCACAACTGTCAACATGGAGGGCCCTTCTTAGGAGCACTTGGAAGGACCCCTTATAAGGGGGCAGATGTCCACTTGTTTTGGAATGAGTGGGTAAAAGGACCAATGAATCACAAAAACCTGTCAATCACACATACTGTACAGTTGAAGTGGGAAGTTTACATACACCTTAGCCAAATACATTTAAACTCAGTTTTTCACAATTCCTGACATTTAATCTTAGTAAAAAATCCCTGTTTTAGGTCACTTAGGATCACCACTTTATTTTAAGAATGTGAAATGCCAGAATAATAGTAGAGAGAATAATTTATTTCAGCTTTTATTTCTTTCATTTCTTTCATTTTCATTTTATTTCATTTATTTCTTTCATCACATTCCCAGTGAGTCAGAAGTTTACATACACTCAGTTAGTATTTGGTCCTTCTGTAGCTCAGTTGGTAGAGCATGGTGCTTGTAACGCCAGGGTAGTGGGTTCGATTCCCGGGACCACCCATACGTAGAATGTATGCACACATGACTGTAAGTCGCTTTGGATAAAAGCGTCTGCTAAATGGCATATATTATATATTATATATATTATGGTAGCATTGCCTTGAAATTGTTTCACTTGGGTCAAACATTTCGGGTAGCCTTCCACAAGCTTCCCACAATAAGTTGGGTGAATTTTGGCCCATTGTTCCTGACAGAGCTGGTGTAACTGAGTCAGGTTTGTAGGCCTCCTTGCTCGCAAGCGCTTTTTCAGGATTGAGGTTAGGGCTTTGTGATGGCCACTCCAATACCTTGACTTTGTTGTCCTTAAGCCATTTTGCCAGAAATTTGGAAGTATGCTTGAGGTCATTGTCCATTTGGAAGACCAATTTGCGACCAAGCTTTAACTTTCTGACTGATTTCTTGAAATGTTGCTTCAATATATCCACATCATTTCCACCCTCATGATGCCATCTATTTTGTGAAGTGCACCAGTCCCTCCTGGAGCAAAACACCCCCACAAGATGATGCTGCCACCCCGTGCTTCACGGTTGGGGTGGTTTTCTTCGGAATTGCAAGCCTCCCCCTTTCTCCTCCAAACATAACAATGGTCATTATGGCCAAACAGTTCTATTTTTGTTTCATCAGACCAGAGGACATTTCTCCAAAAAGTACAATATTTGTCCCCATGTGTAGTTGCAAACTGTAGTCTGGCTTTTTTTATGGCGGTTTTCGAGCAGTGGCTCCTTCCTTGCTGAGCGGCCTTTCAGGTTGTATCAATATAGGACTTGTTTTACTGTGGATACAGATGCTTTTGTACCTGTTTCCTCCAGCATCTTCACAAGGTCCTTTGCTGTTGTTCTGGGATTGATTTACACTTTTCGCACCAAAGTACGTTCATCTCTAGGAGACAGAATGCGTCTCCTTCCTGAGCGTTATGACGGCTGCGTGGTCCCATGGTGTTTATACTTGCTTACTATTGTTTGTACAGATTAACATGGGACCTTCAGGCATTTGGAAGTTGCTCCCAAGGATGAACCAGACTTGTGGAGGTCTACAAAAACATTTCTGAGGTCTTGACTGATTTATTTTGATTTTCCCATGTCAAGCAAAGAGGCACTGAGTTTAAAGGTAGGCCTTGAAATACATCCACAGCTACACCTCCAATTGACTCAAATTATGTCAATTAGCCCATCAGAAGCTTCTAAAGCCATGACATAATTTTCTGGAATTTTCCAAGCGGTTTAAAGGCACAGTCAACTTAGTGTAGGTAAACTTTTGACCCACTGGAATTGTGATGCAGTGAATTATAAGTGAAATAATCCATCTGTAAACAATTGTTGGAAAAATTACTTGTGTCATGCACAAAGTAGATGTCCTAACCGACTTTCCAAAACCATAGTTTGTTAACAAGAACTTTGTGGAGTGGTTGAACAACAAGTTTTAATGACGCCAACCTAAGTGTAAACTTCCTACTTCAACTGTATATAAACATATGGAAGAGATGTACATTTGGAGGTGAGTGGTCAATGATCACCATGGACAATCTCTGACCTCTGAACTCTGACCATGGTCCTAACTAATGTCTATTAAGTCATAAACTCTGTATTGCACTGTTGTTGTTTGGTCTGTGGATGAAAATGGCTGAGTGTCTTCTTCATGAGGAAATAGACTGATTGTCATGCTTTTACAGCCAGGCAAAGGACCTAGGTGTATCTAAGGACATTCTACATGTCTCAACCGAATCTTCAATCTGACTCTGAATCTAAAACTATTTTCTGATGGAAATGGTAGTTCATCTGTCTTTTGGTATTGAGAAATACATTTTCACAACTGATTGTACAGTAATTATACTCCACAAAGACCCTTTTGGGGGTAATTCCGTAAAAGAAGTATAGAGTTTTTAACTTGATCAATATCTGCATCTAACACTTTTTGGAATTGTGTTGTACAGTTTGTCTAAAATGTTAATTTGGTTGAGCGTGTTGCCCAGGAGATGAATATATTTCACAATGAAAATAATTGATTGACAAGTCATTTTTACATCAAATGGAATACATAGAATCAATTATGTCTGTCTTGGTGTGTAAGTATTTGTTAGAATGTTCCAAAATTGTCCAAACCTTGAATTGGATTCAAAGGTTAAAAGGCATTTTATTTTAATAGAGATATTAAGACACTTGTGTTGGTGAAACAATGCATGTTGAATCTTCTGTGAACTGTTAGGCTGTGTTTTCCCAGTACTCAAAATAAACAAAAATGGAAGTACCAAAATTTGCAAAGATAAATGTATCTGTCGCAGCTGTCAATGCTTTTTCCACTTTGAACATTTCAGAAATGTCATCATTTGACATACAAAGATAAGAAAAATTACACTTCAAAAATATGTCTGTGACAATGCATTTGTGTCATCATTAGAATGGTTTCAAGACTACTACGTGGCTATTCTAAATAATGCATAGTTCCCATAGAGGAGTCGAATAATGGAACACCCAATAGTATCCATGGTAGGGATGGAATAATGGAACACCCAATACTATCCATGGTAGAGATAGAATAATGGAACACCCAGTACTATCCATGGTAGGGTTGGAATAATGGAACACCCAATACTATCCATGGTAGGGTTTGAATAATGGAACACCCAGTACTATCCATGGTAGGGATGGAATAATGGAACACCCAATACTATCCATGGTAGGGATGGAATAATGGAACACTCAATACTGTCCATGGTAGGGAATAATGGAACACAATAATCAATGGTAGGGTGGAACACCCAATACATCCATGGATCAATAGAATCCATGGTAGGGATTGTAATAATGGAACACCCAATAGAATCCATGGTAGGGATTGTAATAATGGAACACCCAATACATCCATGGTAGGGATTGTAATAATGGAACATGGTAGGGATTGTAATAATGGAACACCCAATACACTATCCATGGTAGGGATTGTAATAATGGAACACCCAATAGTATCCATGGTAGGGATTGTAATAATGGAACACCCAATAGTATCCATGGTAGAGATGTAATAATGGAACACCCAATACACTATCCATGGTAGGGATTGTAATAATGGAACACCCAATACACTATCCATGGTAGGGATTGTAATAATGGAACACCCAATACACTATCCATGGTAGAGATTGTAATAATGGAACACCCAATACACTATGCATGGTAGGGATTGTAATAATGGAACACCCAATACACTATCATGGTAGGGATTGTAATAATGGAACACCCAATAGTATCCATGGTAGGATTGCATTGCAATATGGAACACCCAATAGAATCCATGGTAGGGATTGTAATAATGGAACACCCAATACACTATCCATGGTAGGGATTGTAATAATGGAACACCCAATACACTATGCATGGTAGGGATTGTAATAATGGAACACCCAATACACTATTCATGGTAGGGATTGTAATAATGGAACACCCAATACACTATCCATGGTAGAGATTGTAATAATGGAACACCCAATAGTATCCATGGTAGGGATTGTAATAATGGAACACCCAATACACTATCCATGGTAGGGATGGTAATAATGGAACACCCAATACACTACCCATGGTAGGGATTGTAATAATGGAACACCCAATAGTATCCATGGTAGGGATTGTAATAATGGAACACCCAATACACTATCCATGGTAGGGATTGTAATAATGGAACACCCAATAGTATCCATGGTAGGGATTGTAATAATGGAACACCCAATACACTATGCATGGTAGGGATTGTAATAATGGAACACCCAATACACTATCCATGGTAGGGATTGTAATAATGGAACACCCAATACACTATCCATGGTAGGGATTGTAATAATGGAACACCCAATACACTATCCATGGTAGGGATTGTAATAATGGAACACCCAATACACTATCCATGGTAGGGATTGTAATAATGGAACACCCAATAGTATCCATGGTAGGGATTGTAATAATGGAACACCCAATACACTATCCATGGTAGAGATTGTAATAATGGAACACCCAATACACTATGCATGGTAGGGATTGTAATAATGGAACACCCAATACACTATCCATGGTAGGGATTGTAATAATGGAACACCCAATACACTATCCATGGTAGAGATTGTAATAATGGAACACCCAATACACTATCCATGGTAGAGATTGTAATAATGGAACACCCAATACACTATCCATGGTAGAGATTGTAATAATGGAACACCCAATACACTATCCATGGTAGGCCTTGTAATAAAAAAACAGAAAAACAATAAAATACAACAATTGATAATGAAATCAACTACAAATACAACAACATTCAAAAAAGGGAATGTTGAAAAATAATTATTATTCAACTTTCTAGTCATAGTATTTATACATAGATCAATATTTAAATAATACATCTTCAAAAATAAGGAGCCGGAACACAAAAGTATTTAAAAGCCCGAAATGAGGTATGAATCAACATGGTAGAGATGAAAACACAGCAGAGGATATAGAAGGCACAGTATGTAAGTATGTGTAAGTGTATTGTGATGGAAGGTGGGGTGTGTGTTTTTGTGTTTTGGAAAAGTGTGGAGTTGAGTGAAAAGGGAAAACGGCCAGAGCCCATGTGTCTGTGAGCAGGAGTTGTGACAGAGAGACTTTCAATTTGGTGCAGATATGAGATATATACATTTTATAATAGATTATAAATAAAGTTGATTTATTTACTGTCTTATCGTGATGGAGCAGTGCCCAACCCTGTACCTTAGACACCCACCTCAGCGACCCACACACTAAGGACAAGTCCTTATCTGTTTTATAGGCCTACTACCAGTAGCCTATACGCAGCCAAGGCAGAAAGTTTCCTCAAGTCGCAAAATCCATCAAGCCCCCTGATGAAACTGGCTCTCATGAGGACCGCCACAGGAAAAGAAGACCCAGAGTTACCTCTGCTGCAGAGGATAAGTTCATTAGAGTTACCAGCCTCAGAAATCGGCAATTAACTGCACTTCGGATTGCAACCCAAATAAATGCTTCACAGAATTCAAATAACAGACACATGTCAACATTAACTGTTCAGAGGAGACTGCATGAATCAGGCCTTCATGGTCAAATTGCTGCAAAGAAACCACTACTATGAAGCTTTAACCTGTATGTTAAGCAATTTATCCTGGCCTGTCTGGTAAAGCACTGAGTCACTACTAATAATAACAAATTATAGGATGACCCAGAGAAAATCTCGATATCTGTCTCTGTGAAAAGGGGTTGGACAAGCAGGCCATCCTTTGTTTTTCTCTCTGGTTCAATACAAAGTCTTAGAGAAGTACAACTCAGTGAAGATGTATATATTCCAACACAAAGATGGCCACTTGTGTGAAGTTCTCTGCTGCCTGTGACTGGGCGAATTGCAAAAATCGCTGAAGTTGGAGACTTTTATCTCCCTCACCAACTTCAAACATCTGCTATTTGAGCAGCTAACTGATCACTGCAGCTGTACATCGTCTATCGGTAAATAGCCCACCCAATTTACCTACCTCATCCCCATACTGTTTATATTTATTTACTTTTCTGCTCTTTTGCACACCAGCATCTCTACCTGCACATGATCATCTGATCAGTTATCACTCCAGTGTTAATCTGCAAAATTGTAATTATTACATCTACCTCCTCATGCCTTTTGCACACAATGTATATAGACTCTCTTTTTTTCTACTGTGTTATTGACTTGTTTATTGTTTACTCCATGTGTAACTCTGTGTTGTTGTCTGTTCACACTGCTATGCTTTATCTTGGCCAGGTCACAGTTGTAAATGAGAACTTGTTCTCAACTAGCCAACCTGGTTAAATAAAGGTGAAATAAAAAAGTGATTGATCACTGGTGAAGGCCAAACAAGTTCATCTCATTATCAACAGTATGGATTCATCTGGAGTAAACCACAGTTAACACTTTACTCGAAGCCACTTCCTGTGACTATGTTTTATGTTATATGGCCTGGTACACACATATTAACAGAGCCTTTTAGATGCATTTCATAGAGCATTAAGAAATTGTATGACGTTTCAACCTAAAGTAAAAAATAAAAAAGGGTTTTGAGCCTTGGATGATTTCAGATGGAATGTCACGTTTTGTTGACAACAACATATTTGTTGACAACAACAAATATGAATTCCAACAGGATGTTGAATTCCAACAGGATGTTGAATTCCAACAGGATGTTGAATTCTTATGATGTCTTTGCCCTCTGTGATCCCATGCAGTCTGATACGAATTACATCTTGTTAAAGTGATTTTATAATCGAGTGCCACAATTATAACCCACTGGACGTAAATTCAACGTCTTTTCCACATTGGTTAAACGTCATTTCATTGACGTAGTAAGGTCTACTACGCCTGTTGTATTTGGCGCATGTGACAAATCAAATTTGATTTGATTCAACCAATGTGTGCCCAGTGGGAAGGTACTAATTGCACGGAAGGGTGATTTCCATGTTCCTCGCCCCCTCACCCCTGCTCTTTTACATACGTACTCATTATGATAGATACATTAACGAGACAGTAAGTGCTTCGGACCCCTTGCACGGTCAACGTTTCAGCCTTGACACGAGACAGGATGTATTCTCCTCTCCTTTATAGCCACATGTACCCACGTACACCATTTGACAGGGGTAGAAAATAGCACTTGCCGCATGCAAATCAAGCTAAGTGGTTTACCGGTTGGAAAAAGCTTGGAAAATACATTTGAAAAGGTACTTGGTAATTATCATGGTTTGTTCAAGTATCTCAGTTTTAATTCACCTCCTGCATCACTGATAATGTGTTGAGCACTATTTCTATTTCTTCAACATGTTTCATCTGAAATGTAAAGCAGGTTTCATTTCCATACTTTTCATCATCCAATGATCCTAATCAGGCCTGTTTTTCTCTACTCCATACATATGGAGTAGGACATTAGTAGAGCAGAAATATATATTTTTTAATGTCTCGATAGCTATGAAACTTAGTCTTACGAGTGTTTTAATGATGTGTCGTTCCTACAACGGCCATTTCCAAAAACACCAAACAGAAGAAAACTTTTGCAAAGTGCATTGTTGGAGAATGTGTCGATACTGATAGGATAGAAAGAGAGGCAGTGCTGCTCTCGGATCAACTTTCTCCATTCAAATCTTACCCTTAACATTATAATTATTTCAGAATACTGACAATGGATCAGCTCCTATTACCACTTATAGAGCTTACCCTATAATAATGTACTAACTCACAGATTTGTCACGTCATTGCTGCCCGGTTCCAAAACGAATGCATTTTTTTCTTGTGGTGCAAACTCCCCCACCGGGAACCCGGGCCAGATAATCAAATCCTCTCATTGGACCATAGAAATGGCTCTTTCAGGCCACCTGGGTGGCGCAGTGGTTAAGGGCGCTGTACTGCAGCGCCAGCTGTGCAACCAGAGACCCTGGGTTCGCGCCCAGTCTCTGTTGTAACCGGCCGTGACCGGGAGGTCCGTGGGGCGACGCACAATTGGCCATTACTTCAATGTTTCCATATTCTCTACACCTTGTTTGCAACCCCTTTTCTCTGATCATTCTCATGTTTGTAAATATTTTGAATAGAGTAATTACATTTTGATTGCATGGAGAAATTGTTTGTCTTTATTATTCTGGTACAAAGTGAGCTCCTATTGATTCTCAGAAGAAGTCCAACCTTCAGATAACACAATGTCCTACTATTGTTACTACTTGTGCCTTATAGTGTTATTATTAAGATAACTCATATGTCAGGCCTGCTGAGAGGAGCATTTTGTCCAATATTAGACTGCTGACCCGTTTTAATAATTTCATCGTAATAAGTGTTCACACTACTCTAGAAAGACAACGGTTGTGTCAGTCTTAGTTAATTGGCTGTCTTTGGCCACCTCTCTAACCTATCTCTGTGGACACCGCCAACCCTGCTAAAAGGATTCACCCTAAGAAAAAACACTGCCAGAACAATAGTGCATTTTAAACAGCTCACGATTATACTTTGCACTTAGTGTGACAGGGAAGTCATTAGAGAAATATATTCAGAGATGCATAGACAACAACCTCAGAGAGAGGTTGTCTAATTATGTCTATTGCACCATTCCGAGAGCTTTGAATGATACGATTCTACTGAAAACCCTTCACACTGGGGATGGAGAAAACCCTTCACACTGGGGATGGAGAAAACCCTTCACACTGGGGATGGAGAAAACCCTTCACACTGGGGATGGAGAAAACCCTTCACACTGGGGATGGAGAAAACCCTTGACACTGGGGATGGAGAAAACCCTTCACACTGGGGATGGAGAAAACCCTTGACACTGGGGATGGAGAAAACCCTTGACACTGGGGATGGAGAAAACCCTTCACACTGGGGATGGAGAAAACCCTTGACACTGGGGATGGAGAAAACCCTTCACACTGGGGATGGAGAAAACCCTTCACACTGGGGATGGAGAAAACCCTTCACACTGGGGATGGAGAAAACCCTTCACACTGGGGATGGAGAAAACCCTTCACACTGGGGATGGAGAAAACCCTTCACACTGGGGATGGAGAAAACCCTTCACACTGAGGCTGGAGAAAACCCTTCACACTGAGGATGGAGAAAACCCTTCACACTGAGGCTGGAGAAAACCCTTCACACTGGGGATGGAGAAAACCCTTCACACTGGGGATGGAGAAAACCCTTCACACTGAGGATGGAGAAAACCCTTCACACTGGGGATGGAGAAAACCCTTCACACTGGGGATGGAGAAAACCCTTCACACTGGGGATGGAGAAAACCCTTCACACTGGGGATGGAGAAAACCCTTCACACTGGGGATGGAGAAACCCCTTCACACTGGGGATGGAGAAAACCCTTCACACTGAGGCTGGAGAAAACCCTTCACACTGAGGATGGAGAAAACCCTTCACACTGAGGCTGGAGAAAACCCTTCACACTGGGGATGGAGAAAACCCTTCACACTGGGGATGGAGAAAACCCTTCACACTGAGGATGGAGAAAACCCTTCACACTGGGGATGGAGAAAACCCTTCACACTAGGGATGGAGAAAACCCTTCACACTGGGGATGGAGAAAACCCTTCACACTGGGGATGGAGAAAACCCTTGACACTGGGGATGGAGAAAACCCTTCACACTGGGGATGGAGAAAACCCTTCACACTGGGGATGGAGAAAACCCTTCACACTGGGGATGGAGAAAACCCTTCACACTGGGGATGGAGAAAACCCTTCACACTGAGGCTGGAGAAAACCCTTCACACTGAGGCTGGAGCATTGTGTTTCAACAGTTCCACACTATTTGAGACAACCCGGGTCTAGCGACTAGAAGTGACGCCACCTGTTGCCAGACAACGGGATAGAAAGGAAGACGTTTCATGGGAACAGTGTGGAGGACATAGAAGCTTTAGAAGCTATATTTTGTTAAGTAGCCCTCATGCTAAAAAAAGTTTGGACACCCCTGCTATAGAAGAGTTGAAAACATGATCTGTAAAATGGTTCAATGATGTTTAAACATGACATTTGTGAGCAGTATAACGGTCCCCTTTTTCTCTGTTGTCTCTTCATGCAAATGATGGTGATTTGGGCTTGTTCCCAGGTAAGAAGTCATTTTTGGCTAAAGAGACAGTAGTAGCAACATTATGTACAAAATAAGTAGAAAAATAAGTTACAAACAATGCAATTTTTTTTTAAAGAACACTTTGACGAATAAAGGAGATTCTGAAGTACTGTTGATGACTGGTAGTGAATTAGATGATTAGAAGACAACAATGGGAAACAGGTTAAATCATTGGAACAGCTGTCAAGAGCTTCCAAGAGTCGTTTAACTGAGAAGATGAGGGAAAAAAGGATTTCTCAAAATAAGAAAAAAAGAGCATGGAATGAGGGAAAGAACACTTGGCAGCATGTAAAACAAGCATGTAAAACAAGCATGTATAACAAGCATGTATAACAAGCATGTATAACAAGCATGTAAAACAAGCATGTAAAACAAGCATGTATAACAAGCATGTATAACAAGCATGTAAAACAAGCATGTATAACAAGCATGTATAACAAGCATGTAAAACAAGCATGTAAAACAAGCATGTATAACAAGCATATAAAACAAGCATGTAAAACAAGCATGTAAAACAAGCATGTAAAACAAGCATGTATATCAAGCATGTAAAACTGCATCTCAGTGCTAGAGGCGTCACTACAGACACCCTGGTTCAAATCCAGGCTGTATCACAACCGGCCATGATTGGGAGTCCCATAAGGCAGTACACAATTGGCCCAGCATCATCCGGTTTTGGCCGGTGTAGGCCATCATTGTAAATAGGAAGTTGTTCTTAACTGACTTGCCAAGTTAAATAAAGGTTACACATAACAAGCATGTATAACAAGCATGTAGAACAAGCGTATATAACAAGCATGTAAAACAAGCATGTAAAACAAGCATGTAAAACAAGCACGTGTATAACAAGCGTGTATAACAAGCATGTAAAACAAGCATGTATAACAAGCATGTAAAACAAGCACGTGTATAACAAGCGTGTATAACAAGCATGTATAACAAGCACGTGGAACCATGAGTTCCATTCCTGTGTTCTAGACCCAGGATTTGAACGTGTTACCTTCAGCACGTTAGCACAACGTTACTCAAAGTTTACTGTGGCTAAGCTACGCTCCTGCAATTATTATGTTTTACCACGTGACCTGTCAGGAAAAACACATCGATTCCGCCCTCATATAAATGTCTGATTCAATGTCACAGAACTTCATTCAAACAAAGTATAATCGACCTATAGTGTGTCGGATCCGCCTCTATACATTTTTCAGAGTCAACTTGACATAATGAGTCCCTTTCATACAATATTTTTTTCTCGAAAGTAAGCAATGGAATGAGTGGTCATTGAAGTGACTGTATTCTTACGTTTGTTAGAAAGAATTTTACACATCATTCATACAAAGTAGAATCTAACTAGTGACGGCTCCGCCTCTATACGTTCTTCAGGGTCAGCTCGGCCTGCTTTGTCTCGAGGTAACATTTGATTTGAAAGGACAAGAGAGAATGAACTACATCAAATGAGGAGAAATTTCAAAAAGCAGACTTTTCTCTTGACATAATGAGTCTCTTTCATCCAAGGAAAACAACTTCAAAATATTTTTGCTCAAAAGTAAGCGATGGAATGAGTGGTCATTGAAGTGACTATATTCTTACATTTGTTAGAAAGCATGTTACACATCCTTGTCATGTCTAAACTACCTTTGACACAAAAATGAATTCATTATTTTGTGTTCAGAGTCAGCATGAAAGGTGGTGAGAGAGAGAGAGAGTGTGAGTGGTGGATAAGTAAGGTAAGAGATAAGGATAAGGATAAGAGAGAGAGTGTGTGAGTGGTGGATAATAAGGATAAGAGATAAGATAAGGATAAGAGTGTGTGAGTGGTGGATAAGGATAAGGATAAGAGAGAGTGTGTGTGGATAAGTGGTGGATAGGGATAAGGATAAGAGAGAGAGTGTGTGAGTGGTGGATAAGGATAAGGATAAGAGAGAAAGTGTGTACCTGGAAAGTGAGATACTCACAGTCCTGCATTCCTGAATTCTTGACTCTATTCCATTTTGAGATAACAGGGTAAAATATAATAATTTTAAATCTACACTGAACAAAGATATAAACGCAACATGTACAGTGTTGCTCCCCTGTGCCATGAGCAGAAATACAATATACCAGATATTTCTCTAAAATGTTGCGAACAAATTCATTTCCATCCCTGTTTGTGAGCATTTCTCCTTTGCCAGTATAATCCATCCACCTGACAGTTGTGGCATATCAAGAAGCTGATTAATCAGCATAATCATTACAGTGGTGCACCTTGTGCTGGGGACAATAAAATGTCACTCTAAAATGTGCAGTTTTGTGACACAACTCATTGCCACAAATGTCTCAAGTTTTGAGGGAGCGTGCAATTGGCTTGCCGACTGCAGGAATGTCCACCAGAGCTGTTGCCAGATAATTTAATGTTCATTTCTCTACAATAAGCCTCCTCCAATGTTGTTTTATAGAATTTGGCAGTACGCCCAACTAGCCTCACAACCACAGACCACGTGTATGAAGTTGTGTGCTTCATTGCTGATGTCAACGTTGTGAACAGAGTGCCCCCTGGTGGTGGTGGGGTTATGGTATGGGCAGGCATAAGCTACGGACAACGAACACAATTGCATTTCATCGATGGCAATTTGAATGCACAGAGATACTGTGACAAGATCCTGAGGTCCATTGTGGTGCCATTCATCTGCTGCCATCATCTCATGTTTCAGCATGATAATGCACGTCCTCATGTTGCAAGGATCTGTACACAATTCCTGGAAGCTGAAAATGTCCCAGTTTATCCATGGCCTGCATTCTCAGATATTGAGCATGTTTGTGATGCTCTTGATCACTGTGTACGACAGCGTGTTCCTGCCAATATCCAGTTACTTGGCACAGCCATTGAAGAGGAGTGGGGCAACATTCCACAGGCCACAATCAACAGTCTGATCAACTCAATGTGAAGGCGATGTGATCACACCAGATACTGACTGGTTTTCTGATCCACACCCCTACCTTTTTTTAAAAGGTATTTGTGACCAACAGATGCATATCTGGCATATCTGTATTAGGGTCTATCTGGCATATCTGTATTAGGGTCTATCTGGCATATCTGTATTAGGGTCTCATGTATTTATTTCAACTGACTGATGTCCTCATATGAACTGTAACTCAGTAAAATCTTTGAAATGGTTGCATGTTGTCTTTCTATTTTTGATTAGTGTTGTAAAGACCAGTAATGTTGGACTTTGCTGAACCGACTCTCCAAACACGGACAGAAACCAGCTCTCTCTTACATCTCTTTGGTCTGTTCACACACTCGCAGGGTTTGTTCATTCTGAGATAATTCATATCTATCTGTTTTTTAAGATCGAAGATCTTGTGATCTTGCTGGGTACGGGCAAGTCTTTTCCGTTATGACAACATGTAATCATAAATCACAGTCCAGTCCACCACTCTAAACTAAATTCCTCCCTGTATGTGTTTTTTAATGGTTAAAGCTCTCTTTGAACTCCAGCACTATACGATGTTAAGTGTGGTGAACCTCACAGTCAAGTGTCAAGATGGCTGCCATGGGTCAAATAGGCTGACCAGGAAATTGACATGTTTTAATAAATACATTGAGAGCCCTATACACCGTATATAACCATGCGAAACAGTGGAGGCTGCTGAGGGGAGGACAGTTCATAATCTTTTTTTTTTATTTAACCAGGCAAGTCAGTTAAGAACATATTCTTATTTTCACTGACGGCCTGGGAACAGTGGGTTAACTGCCTGTTCAGGGGCAGAACGACAGATTTGTACCTTGTCAGCTCGGGGGTTTGAACTCGCAACCTTTCGGTTACTAGTCCAACGCTCTAACCACTAGGCTACGCTGCTGCCCCATAATAATGTCTGGAATGGAGCAAATGGAATGGCATCAGTCACCTGGAAACCATGTTTGATGTATTTGATTCCATTCCACTGACTCCATTCCAGTCATTATCACGAGCCCGTTCTCCCCAATTTAAGTTCTACCAAAGCTTTTCAGAGATAAATCTCTCAATTACCTCACAGTGTGATCAATAGATAGCATTGACTTTTCAGGCTGGCTGCATCGTGTGCTTTTTACATTTTTCCACGTCATTTCCCCGGACACATTAACTCTGAAGACAAGCAGGAAGTAGGAACAAGTCAACTGGGCATAATAGAGGGGATGTATTGTAACACGTTCTTAATTCAATTGTCTACTTCTTCATTAAAACCATACTGCTACACAAACGAACCTACTCGTGTTTCTTTTGGTTAATTTTCTTCCATTAACACCTAGACAATGTGTTTATCTCTGTGTAGAAAAAGTATATCTTATATCCTAAATAGTCATGATGCCTCTGGTGTCTGACGTTTCTCTCTCTGATGTGGAGAGTTAATTGACATACATGGGAAAAGGTGTAGGACACAAGAGAATGACTCTAGTGTCCAAAAGCCTGTTTTAGCATGGGCAGCACCATTGAGGAATTTCACAATTTTGAAGTAGTCAATTGGGTGGGACTTCCTATGGGTTAAAGAAGGATGACAGAATTCCATCCAGGTCATCAGGAGGGATCAGCCAATGAATTCTACTCATGAGCAAACATTCCATAACTGCAGGTGGCAGTAAATCTCCAACATGTTCAAACAACACACTCTAGGTGGCAGTATGAACGATTTCAGTTTGTTAACTAACTCATAGAAGTAGTAGATGAAGAAAATTGACAACTTTAAAATGGAAATGGCCTTAAGCTCACAGCACTGAACTATGAAAGAACTAGAAATTGTGTCCAAGATGGCCGACCATTGTTTTTAAAGTTACCTACTCACGTATACGGCGATTCGTGGACCGGCTATATCCAGGTTTGCATCCGGTTTATTTGGCCACACTCACATGCGAACTAGCACAGAGAGCAGCGCGAGCAAAAACGACATCATCACGTAATCCAAAAACATGTTAAACTGCAGTACTGAATCAAGTCAAAAAGCTTCCAGACCAGACAGACAGACGCCATAATGGGACAGATACAAAGCTTGCTTCCAGACCGGACAGACAGACGCCATAATGGGACAGATACAAAGAAGAGTCCTCTATGGCAGGGTGAAAACAGATTCCATGAGATTGAATGGTGGGTTTTTGCACAGATGGGGCTCCATCTATGGCGGGACGGCAGGCAGGCCTCTGCACTCTAGTTATGAATGTGTCTCCCTCTGCCATATGGACGCATTGTATGATACATCGAGAGCAACTGGCGGCAAAAGAGCTGAGCACAGAACTCTGAGATATACTGCAATAGGTAACTTAGATTGTAAACTACATCAAACCACATTCACTGCGCCTATGCCTGTTCACTAAACTATGTGGAGATCAGTAGAGGCTCTTCAGAAGAGGAAGGGGAAGACCCTCCTCAGTGAATTCCGTAAAAACAGTGAAACTTTTTTTTTTAAATATATATTTTTAGATAAAAATATACTAAATATATTCACGGCACCAAATAATTTATTAAAACACACTGTTTTCCGAAGAAGGTCTACAGTAGCTTCAACAGCACTCTGTAGGGAAGCATCATGGTGTAGCCGGGTACAGCTACTTTCCAAGTCAAGGTAAGCTTTTTGGTTTTATTAATTCATTGCCATCGGGGCCCGCCAGTGTAACTGTTAAACTTTTGCTGATTGTACACTCTACTGCATGATTGTAGCGGGTTTACTAATGCATTAGTTCTAGTAGCAATATTGACTAGCTATGACGTCTGTCACCATATTATCTTTAATGTCGGCTGAGTGTGGTGGTTCGCGGTCATGATATGAAGGTTTAGCTTGGAAAGTTAGCTGATGTGTTGTGCACTGAAGTCTACAAGCGAGGGAAAATGTGAGAGTAGGAGAGCGCGTAAATGGGAGAAAGAATTCCACAATGAGCGAAGTGATATTGCTGTTTGTATGTGGCTGCTATGAAAGAGAACTGCGTGTGATCAGGGGTGTATTCATTCCACCGATTCTGTTTAAAAAAAAAAACGTTTCTTAAAAAGAAGCAAACAGAACGAAACAGGGATAAACATACATTAATTTGTCCAATAGAAACTCTCGTTTGCAACTGTTGGACTAATGATTACACCCTAGATCAGCTAGATGCAGGCAAGAGTTGTGCAATGTGATATTGAATGTGTCACTGTCTGCCACCATGATTACTCACATTTTTCTCTCGACCTGTTTACGTTGTACCTTGTAAACCTTCATTCATCGGCTAAGCTGTAGCAACCTCATGATAGGAATGGGGAGAATTTGAGTATCATGTGGTAGCCTAAACCTATCGATGTTTACATTGAACTGGATGAATTAAATATGAATGACAGTCATCCAATATCCTCCCTCATATTAAACGACCCCGACCACCACTGGTAGTTATAGAGGGGGAGTGTTGGAAAGATTTTTCGCATTGAGAGAGGAACTGTTGTCATTCACAATGTATGTAAAAAAAAATAAAAAAAATGTAAACGGACTTGGTTGACTTTCTGTGTAATGAAAAGAAAATGTGCATCCTTGCTTATGTAACAGACATATTTGGGGAAACTGAACAAACTGAACGCAAGCAGACAGATGAGTGACCAAATCCAGGAGTCTGAAACTATGGCCCCTTCCCTTGGCTGTGCATGTTTCTAGCAGAAAACAGCATCAGTAAGTGTCCCACACTAGTGATGACTGCTCACCTCTAACACTTGGAAGAGCACTTTGGGACCTACTTCCCACTCTGTTTGACAGCTGATCAAGCTGTCATGTGACCGAATACATTAACGTGTCACTACGTTGGAGTTTTAAATAAATACCCTGTCATCTTCCTCTGAGCATTAATGCCACATTCGAAACAACTGAGAACACGGACATCTCAGACTTCCGACCTCGGTGCGTTCAAGACAACTGGGAACTTAGAAAAATACGAGCTTCGACTGGGAAAAATCGTTTTGAACGGTCATCCAACTAGGAATTCAAACTCTGGAACTCGGACCTCTTTCTAGAGCTCCAACTATTCGATCTGAGGATCCATGACTTCATGATTTGACCTCGTATTTTTACGAGTTCCCAGTTGACTTGAAAGCGTTATAAAACTCATGGTACCTTTCCCCAGCTCATATTTGTATGAAGCTGGATTCAGTGCTCTCGTCTGCATTAAAACCAAATAGTTATCCAGGTTGGATGTGACAGCAGAGATGAGGTGCACACTTTCGACCACGCCCCTGACTTTGAGACGCTTGGATGCATGATGCAGTAAGCACACCCATCTCCCCACATTAAAGGACTGTATGTTATGGTGAGTTGGGACGACTGTCACGCCCTGATCTGTTTCACCTGTCCTTGTGCTTGTCTCCACCCCTCCAGGTGTCATCCATCTTCCCCACTTATCCCCTGGGTATTTATACCTGTGTTTCCTGTCTGTCTGTGCTAGTTCGTCTTGTTTGTTCAAGTCAACCAGTGGTTTGTCTCAGCTCCTACTTTTCTGCAGTCTCTTTTTTTTGGCCTCCTGGTTTTGACCCTTGCCTGTCCTGGGCCTGCCTGCCATCCTGTACCTTGGCCCCACTACTCTGGATTACCGACCTCTGCCTGACCTGACCTTGCCTGCCATCCTGTACCTTGGCCCCACTACTCTGGATTACCGACCTCTGCCTGACCTGACCCTGCCTGCCATCCTGTACCTTGGCCCCTACTCTGGAGTACCGACCTCTGGCTGACCTGACCCTGGGCCTGCCTGCCATCCTGTACTTTGGCCCCACTACTCTGGATTACCGACCTCTGCCTGACCTGAGCCTGCCTGCCATCCTGTACCTTGGCCCCTACTCTGGAGTACCGACCTCTGCCTGACCCTGGGCCTGCCATCCTGTACCTTGTCCTCACTACTCTAGATTATCGGCCCCTGCCTGTCTTGACCTGTCTTTTGCCTGCCCCTGTTGTTGCAATAAACATTGTTACTTGACACAGTCTGCACTTGGGTCTTACCTGGTAAAGACAATCAGAAATACTGTTAATGTTTTTCAATTGATTGCAGAAAATAAAAAGGTCAACATTGGATGTTAATTACAAGAATTTTCAGATATCAAAATGCGGTCGTGGGCCAAAAGAGTTTGTGAAGCACGGGTGTAGGTCTACTTGGACACCGGCAATGCACATGTAAGTGTACTGCCACCTTCTGGTGATAACACTGAACTGCTGTTGAATTTGTGAAGTAAACAAATGGAATGTTCCTCAAATTCAAGCCACAGATTTACAATTGATGAAGTCATTATTTTCAGATGACCAACAACGGGCAAAGTAAGCTCACTGAAAATAAACTCAATAATTCATTGTGTGCTGATTCAAGCCTTGAATTGAAGGTATAACAGAGGGCTTCAACCTGAAAGTAATTTCCAAGGAAAATACTACTCTTCCCACCGAATATATTTCATCCATTGCTTACCTAATTACAAACTTGAGTCTTACACAGCTGACTAAATTGACAGCGATAGGAAGAAATGAATGACAAACCAAACCCAGTTATAAAGTCACTTATTAACTGTCTCTTTAAGGCTACGAGTGGGGCAGACAATGACATTTCCTTCAACCTTTAGCACAAGTCTCCTTGCAGTCGGCTAAACAAAAACACCTGCCGAGAAAACATCTCAAAGATATTAAGTCTATCAACGTCATTGTCTGTCAGGTATGTACAAGTCATTTGCCAAAATCAATATGAAGACGGACTACAGTATGTTGTTGAGTAATGTCAGTTATAGGCATGTGGTGGTCATGTGACAACAGGGTGTTTTTGACATAGAAAAGTGCACATTATGGGGAATCACGAGAGGTGGTCGAAGTGGCACCACCCTAGTGGTTGTGTCAACTGTGTTGAATAAACTTTACATTTGTTTTATCAAGAGGTACAGTTTATCTTTTTTTAAATTATTTTTTATTTTATATATATATTTATTTATTTTTTATATGTTCAGAACTTTTGTGAAATATTACATTAACAAATATATGGCAAATAGAAGTAAAACGAGTCCTATATCGACATAACCTGAAAGGCCGCTCAGCAAGGAAGAAGCCACTGCTTTTTACTGCTCCACCATAAAAAAGCCAGACTACGGTTTACAACTGCACATGGGGACAAAGATCGTACTTTTTGGAGAAATGTCCTCTGGTCTGATGAAACAAAAATAGAACTGTTTGGCCATAATGACCATCATTATGTTTGGAGGAAAAGGGGGGCTTGCAAGCCGAAGAACACCATCCCAACCGTGAAGAACAGGGGTGGCAGCATCATGTTGTGGGAGTGGTTTGCTTCAGGAGGGACTGGTGCACTTCACAAAATAGATGGCTTCATGAGGGAGGACACTTAAGTGGATATATTGAAGCAACATCTCAAGACATCAGTCAGGAAGTTAAAGCTTGCTCGCAAATGGGTTTTCAAAATGGACAATGACCCCAAGCATACTTCCAAAGTTGTGGGAAAATGGCTTAAGGACAACAAAGTCAAGGTATTGGAGTGGCCATCACAAAGCCCTGACCTCAAACCTATGGAAAATTTGTGAGCAGAACTGAAAAAGCGTGTGCGAGCAAGGAGGCCTACAAACCTGACTCAGTTACACCAGCTCTGTCAGGAGGAATGGGCCAAAATTCACCCAACTTATTGTGGGAAGCTTGTGGAAGGCTTCCCAAAATGTTTGAGCCAAGTGAAACCATTTAAAGGCAATGCTACCAAATACTAACTGAGTGTATGTAAACTTCTGACCCACTGGGAATGTGATGAAAGAAATAAAAGCTGAAATAAATTATTCTCTCTACGATTATTCTGACATTTCACATTCTTAAAATAAAGTTGGGATCCTAACTGACATAAGACAGGGATTATTTACTCTGATTAAATGGCAGGAATTGTTAAAACTGAGTTGAAATGCATTTGGCTAAGGTGAATGTAAACTTCCGACTTAAACTGTATGTTTGTGTATTTGTATCTGTGTATGTGTATATGTAGGCATGTTTATATATATATATATATATATATATTCACCCCAAAAAATTAATGGGGTATTGGAAATGATGCAGATAATTACATTGATGGAAGTGACAATCTATTTGCAATATTAAAGCTGACCCCCCCCCCCCCAAAAAAAAAAAAAAAAAGATGGACCCTTTTCAGTTGTATTCCAGGAAGGATTAGGAACAGGTAGAGTGATTGGATTCTTTCATGTTCATCATATCACCCAAATCTTCCTGTTTCTGCAGGACAGTCATGGAACATCTGGGCTGCAGGGCCATCGTGGCCTTTTGTTTTGTGGGGGCAGTTATTGCAGGTGCACATCCTCCTGGATCAGTCCTGGGGGAGACTCAAGCATTTCAAAGAAAACTCCTGATGGAATATGATAATAACCCTGCCTCAACAACCAGTACGTTTTTTTTTTATTATATTTTTTGTCATTCACTGTCAACAGAAAAATGCAAACATTTAATTTGTGTCATCATTAAAGCACATTCACTAGTGTACCTAAATTACATTTAAATGTAACACCTTCACAGAGTGCAGTGCCTTCGGAAAAGTGTTCAGACCCATTGACTATTTCCACATTTAGTTACGTTACAGCCTTATTCTAAAATGGTTTAAATAAAACAATTTCCTCATCTATCTACACACAATACCCCATTATGACTGGCCAAATAGGCTGGCCACTCTAACATAAAGGCTTGATTGGTGGAGTGCTGCAGAGATGGTTGTCCTTCTGGAAGGTTCTCCCATCTCTGGAGCTCTGTCAGAGTGACAATCGGGTTCTTGGTCACCTCCCTGACCAAGGCCCTTCTCCCCCGATTGTTCGGTTTGGCCGGGCGGCCAGCTCTAGGAAGAGTCTTGGTGGTTCCAAACTACTTCCTTTTAAGAATGATGGAGGCCACTGTATTCTTGGGGACCTTCGATGCTGCAGAAATGTTTTGGTACCCTCCCCCAGATCTGTGCCTAGACACAATCCTGTCTCGGAGCTCTACGAACAATTCCTTTGACTTCATGGCTTGGTTTTTGCTCTGACATGCACTGTCAACTGTGGGACCTTATATAGACAAGTGTGTGCCTTTCCTAATCATGTCCAATCATTTGAATTTACCACAGGTGGACTCCAATCAAGTTGTAGAAACATCTCAAGGTTGATCAATGTAAACAGAATCCACCATTTCTGCAGCATCGATGAATTTAATTTCGAGTCTCATAACAAAGGACCACTCCTTAGTAAAAGGCATATGACTGCCCGCTGGGAGTTTGCCAAAAAACACCTAAAAGACTCAGACCATGAGAAACAAGATTCTCTGGTCTGATGAAACCAAGAATGAACTCTTTGGCCTAAATGCCAAGCGTCTCATCTGGAGGAAACCTGGCACCATCCCTACAGTGAATCATGGTGGTGGCAACATCATGGTGTGGGGATGTTTTTCAGCAGCAGTGACTGGGAGACTAGTCAGGATTGAGGGAAAGATGAATGGAGCAAATTACAGAGAGATCCTTGATGAAAACCTGCTCCAGAGCGCTCAGGACCGCAGATGGTGGTTCACCGTTCCACATGACAACAACCCTCACCACACAGGCTTCGGGACAAGTCTCTGAATGTCCTTGAGTGGCCCAGCCAGAGCCCGTACTTGAACCCAATCGAACATCTCTGGAGAGACCTGAAAATAGCTGTGCATTGACGTTCCCCATCCAACCTGACAGTGCTTGAGTGAATCTGCAGAGAAGAATGGGAGAAACGCCTCAAATATAGTTGCGCCAAGCTCGTAAAGTCATACCCAAGAAGACTCGTGGCTGTAATCGCTGACAAAGGTGCTTCAACGAAGTACAGAGTAAAAGGTCTGACTACTTTATGTAAATGTGATATTTACATTTTCTTTTAAAAAAAACACAATTTTAAAAACATTCTAAAAACCCGTTGTTCCTTTGTCATTATGGGGTAGTGTGTGTAGATTGATGAGGGGAATCAAAAAAAATGTGGAAAAGTCAAGGGGTCTGAATACTTTCTGAATACACTGTACATATGAGTCCCACCAATCCAGTGTCAAATTACATTTTTGGGTGTTGAAAAAATAACACTGTTTCAGTTTATACCTTGACACACCTTGACACAATACACCGAAAGTGATGTGGTATTTTCCAGGAAGTATCCTTCCAAGAATTCGCCTTTTGAACTTTCGTAGGCTTTTTGAGGGGTCTTTAATGGACCAAAACTTTATAAAAGGCCTCTGGTAGAAATAAATTCATCCACAAACACAAATGTAATTTTATGCATATCTTAAGTGATGGCATTTCACCGAGGAGGGATCAATAATATAATAATAATAATAATATATGCCATTTAGCAGACGCTTTTATCCAAAGCGACTTACAGTCATGTGTGCATACATTCTACGTATGGGTGGTCCCGGGAATCGAACCCACTACCCTGGCGTTACAAGCGCCATGCTCTACCAACTGAGCTACAGAAGGACCACCATCAACAACAACATTGTAGTTACTACACAATTCTAACCTAATTGACAGAATGAAAAGAAGGAAGCCTGTACAGAATAAAATATTCTAAAACATGCATCCTGTTTGTAATAAGGCACGAAAGAAATGCCAAAAATGTGGCAAAGCATGGTGGTGGCTGAATCATATTATGGGTATGCTTGTCATAGGCAAGGACTAGGATGTTTTTAGGATAAAATTAATTAAATAGATCTAAGCACAGACACAATCCTAGACGAGAACGTGGTTCAGTCTGCTTTCCTACAGACACTGGGAGACAAATTCACCTTTCATCAGGACAATAACTTAAATCACAAGGCCAAATATGCACTGGAGTTGCTTACCAAGACGACATTGAATGTTCCTGAGTGACCTAAGTTACAGTAATGACTTAAATCGGCTTGAAAATCTATAGCAAGACTTGAAAATGACTGTCTCAACAACCAACTTGACAGAGCTTGAACAATTATTTAAAGAATAATGGGCAAATATTGCACAATGAGAAATCCAAGTGAGCAAAAACCTTACCCAGAAACACTCACCGCTGTAATCCCTGACAAAGATGATTCTAACATGTATTGACTCAGGGTTCAATACTTATCTAATCAAGATATATTAGTGTTTTATTTTTCATTCATATATAGTACCAGTCAGTACCAGTCAAAAGTTTGGACACACCTACTCATTCCAGGGGTTTTCTTTTCAGTATTGACTGACCTTCATGTCTTAATGTAATGATGGACTGTCGTTTCCCTTTGCTTATTTGAGCTGTTTGAACATAGCCCTTTTACCAAACAGGGCTATGTTCTGTATACCTCCCCTACCTAGTCACAACACAACTGATTGGCTCAAACGCATTAAAAAGGAAATTACTTTGAACACGGCACACCAGTTTGCGGACGACACGACAGTGGTAGGCTTGATTACCAACAACGACGAGACGGCCTACAGGGAGGAGGTGAGGGCCCTCGGAGTGTGGTGTCAGGAAAATAACCTCACACTCAACGTCAACAAAACTAAGGAGATGATTGTGGACTTCAGGAAACAGCAGAGGGAACACCCCCCTATCCACATCGATGGAACAGTAGTGGAGAGGGTAGCAAGTTTTAAGTTCCTCGGCAGACACATCACAGACAAAACTGAATTGGTCCACTCACACAGACAGCGTCATGAAGAAGGCGCAGCAGCGCCTCTTCAACCTCAGGAGGCTGAAGAAATTCGGCTTGTCACCAAAAGCACTCACAAACTTCTACAGATGCACAATCGAGAGCATCCTGGCGGGCTGTATCACCACCTGGTACGGCAACTGCTCCGCCCTCAACCGTAAGGCTCTCCAGAGGGTAGTGAGGTCTGCACAACGCATCACCGGGGGCAAACTACCTGCCCTCCAGGACACCTACACCACCCGATGTTACAGGAAGGCCATAAAGATCATCAAGGACATCAACCACCCGAGCCACTGCTTGTTCACCCCGCTATCATCCAGAAGGCGAGGTCAGTACAGGTGCATCAAAGCTGGGACCGAGAGACTGAAAAAGAGCTTCTATCCCAAGGCCATCAGACTGTTAAACAGCCACCACTAACATTGAGTGGCTGCTGCCAACACACTGACATTGACACTGACCCAACTCCAGCCACTTTAATAATGGGAATTGATGGGAAATGATGTAAATATATCACTAGCCACTTTAAACAATGCTACCTTATATAATGTTACTTACCCTACATTATTCATCTCATATGCATACGTATATACTGTACTCTATATCATTGACTGCATCCTTATGTAATACATGTATCACTAGCCACTTTAACTATGCCACTTTGTTTATTTTGTCTACATACTCATCTCATATGTATATACTGTACTCGATACCATCTACTGTATGCTGCCCTGTACTATCACTCATTCATATATCCTTATGTACATATTCTTTATCCCCTTACACTGTGTATAAGACAGTAGTTTTGGAATTGTTAGTTAGATTACTTGTTGATTATTACTGCATTGTCGGAACTAGAAGCACAAGCATTTCGCTACACTCGCATTAACATCTGCTAACCATGTGTATGTGACAAATAAAATTTGATTTGAATTGAAATGCATTCCAGGTGACTACCTCATGAAGCTGGTTGAGAGAATGTCAATATTGTGCAAAGCTGTCATCAAGGAAAAAGGTGGCTATTTATTTTATTATTATTATTTTTTATTTTACCCAGTTTTCTCCCCAATTTCGTGGTATCCAATTGTTTTTAGTAGCTACTATCTTGTCTCATCGCTACAACTCCCGGGCTCGGGAGAGACGAAGGTTGAAAGTCATGCGTCCTCCGATACACAACCCAACCAAGCCGCACTGCTTCTTAACACAGCGCGCATCCAACCCGGAAGCCAGCTGCACCAATGTGTCGTGGAAACACCGTGCACCTGGCAACCTTGGCTAGCGCGCACTGCGCATGGCCCGCCACAGGAGTCGCTGGTGCGCGCGATGAGGCAAGGATATCCCTACCGGCCAACCCCTCCCTAACCCGGAGAACGCTAGGCCAATTGTGCGTCACCCCGCACCCTCTCGGTCACGGCCGGTTACGACAGAGCCTGAGCGGGAACCCAGAGTCTCTGGTTGCACAGCTGGCACTGCAGTACAGCGCCCTTAACCACTGCACCACCCGGGAGGCCAAAAGGTGGCTATTTTGAAATATACTTTTGATTTGTTTAACACTTTTTTGGTTACTACATGATTCCGTATGTGTTATTTCAGAGTTTTGATGTCTTCACTATTATTATACAATGTAGAAAATAGTAAAAAAAAATAAAAAATGAGTAGGTTTGTCCAAACTTTTGACTGGTACTGTGTATATATATATATATATATATATATATTTAATTTTTATTCTTCCACATTGACATTACAGCGTATTTTGTATAGATCGTTGACAAAAAAATATACAATTAAATCCATTTTAGTCCCACTTTGTAACACAACAAAATGTGGAATAAGTCAAAGGGGTGTGATTACTTCCTGAAGGCTCTGTATGTAGTAGCTTGTGTGGTGGATAATGGAACATTCTCTGGTTGTTCTCTGAATTTACCCCAGTCTCCTGTCCCCTGCACCCCACAGCTGCCCACCCCACCGTGGCTGGTTCCTCCACAGGCTCTACCTACCTGGTTGCAGCACTGGCCTCCGCCTTCACTGTCTCCCTGTTCCTCGTGGTGGCCTTCAAGTGCCGCCTATTCCACCGCTACCTGGCCAGCAACCGCCACGCCCTGCTCCCCGAGGGGGACACAGCCAGCCAGTACAGCCCAGACGAGGCGACCTTCCCTGGGCACGGCATGGTAGGCCGAGGGGGTGAAGGCAATAGGACCCATCGAGGGTTGGATACAGATGACGACGATGGCTTCATAGAGGATAATTACATCCAGGCCAGTGAGAGGGCGAGAGCGGAGATTCACGTGGATGACGGGATGGAAGGAGAGGATAGTGATGATGATGATATCCTGATTTGAGGTGATTTAAGACTGGTTGAAAGGAATAGTTAACAGTTGACTTGATGACAGTTGTGGGGTCACTTCATAGAGTCCAATGCTGTCCAGACCAGGCCTGGGTTCAAATAATATTGGATATCTTTCAAATATTTCAGATGTGCTTAATTGAGCTTGTGTGACACAGCTGAACCGAATGAATCGTCTCAAAAGTGAAAAACCCCACCCAACAGGCACTCCAGGCAGGCTCAATAAAACACTCAAAGTATTTTAAAGAAAACAATTACTATTTGAACCCAGGTCAGGTGAGACTATGTCGAAAGATGGCAGAGATACTGAGAAAAGATCATGGTCCCACTTAACAACTTACTGTATAATTACTGTATACTTTAAAGACTTTATATCAAAAATATAACATTCATCATAAATACTTAATTAGGCTGTTTGAGAAGGTTTGAATCTTAAGCAACCTGCACACACATGATTTGAAGTACAATAGACCAACATAGCTACTGTAGTAGGTCAAAGCTGTGCGCTGTAAAACCTTGGTATGACATGGGTGAAATACGCATCGTGGCGCTCGTGAATTTCCTTTCCTTTTTCGGCTGCATACCAATGCCTACTTCTCACTCAAAACAGATTTTCATTTTTAATACTACATATAGTGATTTACAATTCATTTGTAAGCAAATACTGTAAAACCATGATGATATAATTGGTCATACAATCTGATTCTTTGCCAAATGTGGCATAGTAACGCCTTTAAAACGAGTTTATGAAGGCTTCAGTAACAGTTCAAATTGTTTCCTTTAAAGTGGGACATTTTTCAAGCGGGGGACTAAATGAGCCTGAGCCACATTGAAGATGAGTTGTTACTGTTTGGTATGCAATGATTTTTATTTTTCTGAAGGGCGCAATGCAAAATAAATATCCTTGATTCTTTTTGTATATACAGTACCAGTCAAAAGTTTGGACACACCTACTCATTCAAGGGTTTATCGTTATAAAAAAAAAAAAACTATTTTCTACATTGAAAAGCATTCCTCATGAAGCTGGTTGAGAGAATGCCAAGAGTATGCAAAGCTGTCATCAAGGCAAAGGGTGGCTACTTTGAAGAATCTCAAATGTAAAATCTATTTTGATTTATTTAATCGTTTTTTGGTTACTACATGATCTCCATATATGTGTTATTTCATAGTTTTGATGCCTGCACTATTGTTCTTCAATGTAGAAAATAGTCCAAATAAAGAAAAACCCTGGAATGAGTCGGTGTGTCTGGAAATTTATTTATTGTAATGTGTCTGTTATCCGTCCAATGTGTCCACATTGTGACCAGATATCCTGGTCCCTCCGTCCCTGATCGTAAATGATTTTACATCTGTTCTTTGAAAATAATCTAAATGATTTTACTAAGTCATATTGATGCCATTAGTCAATGGTGGCACAACGGTACCAACTCTTAATGACTTTAGAAAGCGGATAATTATGATTCGCTGAAGTGTTACAGATCGCACACAATGTTTACCGTGAACGAGGTCTCTGCTAACGCGGGAACATTGCCTTTAAATGTTAATCACGCTGTAATGCTGAATTTCCACGATACGGATTGAATAGAGCCCTAAATGGTTTCAACTGTCCAGATCCGTCTACACTTGTAAGATTTCCAGGCACTAAGCGTGCCTGACTACCTTCCGAGTTGGTCAGGAAGATCCTATCACTATCAGATCACAATGTGTCTACAACTGACTGAATATATAGGCAGAATCAGAATGTGGACCAAGGACGCATTCTAGAACCAGGTACAAACAGGGCTAAAGTCTCATGGAGAAAATATTAACCTTCTTGTTTACAGTTCTCAGGTTTGTGCACAGAGTGTCACTTTTTCCCCCTGCATTTAATAAAAAAATATAAAAAATTGTGATATTAATCCGACACATACAAAAGAACAAATCCTGTTTTACGGTGTCCATATTAGGACAGCTCAGAACGAGCACTGCTGAGACTGAGGATGGGGGGGTCCGCCCGCCCACCACTCATCATTAACTCTATCCGTCTCCGGCTGCGAACGCAACTCATGAGGACAGCCGGCACTAGGAGGCAGAGCATGTTGCCGGGATCGGGGCACCACCAGTACAGAGCTGCTCAGGAAAGGCAGCAGGCAGGTGTGAGTGCATCTGAACGCACAGTTAGGCAAAGACTTTTGGAGAATGGCCTGGTGTCAAGAAGGACAGCAAAGAAGCCACTTCTCTCCAGGAAAAACATCAGGGACAGACTGATATTCTGCAAAAGGTACAGGGATTGGACTGCTGAGGACTGAGGTAAAGTCATTTTCTCTGATGAATCCCCTTTCAGATTGTTTGGGGCATCCAGAAAAAAGAATGTCCAGAGAAGACAAGGTGAGCGCTACCATCAGTCTGTGTCATGCCAACAGTAAAGCATCCTGAGACCATTCATGTGTGGGGTTGCTTCTCAGCCAAGGCAGTGGGCTCACTCACAATTTTGCCTAAGAACACAGCCATGAATAAAGAATGGTACCAACACATCCTCCAAGAGCAACTTCTCCCAACCATCCAGGAACAGTTTGGTGACGAACAATGCCTTTTCCTGCATGATGGAGAAATTTAAAATAAGGAAAAAGTGATAACTAAGTGGCTCGGGGAACAAAACATCAATATTTTGGGTCCATGGCCAGGAAACTCCCCAGACCTTAATCCCATTGAAAAGTTGTGGTCAATCCTCAAGAAACGGGCGGACAAACAAAACCCCACAAATTCTGACAAACTCCAAGAATTGATTATGCAAGAATGGGCTGCCATCAGTCAGGATGTGGCCCAGAAGTTAATTGCCAGCATGCCAGGGCGGATTGCAGAGGTCTTGAAAAAGAAGGGTCAACACTGCAAATATTGACTATATATTGGCATCAACTTCATGTAATTTTCAATAAAAGCCTTTGACACTTATGAAATGCTTGTAATTATACTTCAGTATTCCATAGTAACATCTGACAAAAATATCTAAAGACACTGAAGCAGCAAACTCTGTGGAAATTCATATTTGTGTCATTCTCAACACTTTTGACCACGACTGTAGAGTCAAATTGCAGGTTAGTCAAGGTAATGTGTACATGTAGGTAGAGTTAAAGTGACAATGAATAGATAATAACTAGAGAGTAGCAGCAGCGTAAAATAGGGGTGGGGGAGTCTTATGGCTTGGGTGTAGAAGCTGTTAAGACTGTGGACCTAGACTTGGCGCTCCGGTACCGCTTTCTGTGCGGTAGCAGAAAGAACAGTCTATGACTAGGGTGGCTGGAGTCTTTGACAATTTTTAGGGCTTTCCTCTGACACCGCCTGGTATAGAGGTCCTGGATGGCCCCAGTGATGTACTGGGCCGTATGCACTACACTCTGTAGTGTCTTGCAGTCGGAGGCTGAGCAGTTGCCATACCAGGCAGTGATGCAACCAGCTTAAATGGTGCAGCTGTTTAACCTTCTGAGGATGCTACATTTGTTCAGTCTCCTGAGGGGGAATAGGCTTTGTTGTGCCCTCTTTACGACTGTCTTGGTGTGTTTTGACCATGATAGTTTATTGATGTGGACATAAAGGAACTTGAAGCTCTCAATCTGCTCCACTACAGCCCCATCGATGAAGCATTGTGGAGGAGGTGCGATGGTGCTTTGTTGGTGACACTGCCTGTGATTTATGTGGAATTCAAGGCACACTTAACCAGCAGGGCTATCGTCATTTTGCAGTGATACTCCATCCCATCTGGTTTACGCTTAGTGGGACTATCATTTGTTTTTTAACAGGACAGTGACCCAACACACCTCCAGGCTGTGTAAGGGTTATTTGACCAAGAAGGAGAGTGATGGAGTGCTGCATCAGATGACCTGGCCTCCACAATCACCCGACCTCAACCCAATTGAGATGGTTTGGACCGCAGAGTGAAGGAAAAGCAGCCAAGAAGTGCTCAGCATACTTTTTTGGTTACTACATAATTCCATATGTGTTATTTCATATTATTCTACAATGTAGAAAATAGTCAAAATAAAGAAAAACCCTTGAATGAGTAGGTGTGTCCAAACTTTTGACTGGTACTATATATATATATATTACATTAATGGCCTTTTTATATATAGAGGCTATTTATATAGAACATTTGAATAAAACCCATCTAAACTCTATTATATTTATAAATATGATAATATTTTAGGTTGATTATAATTCCATTACACACTTTCTGACATGCCATACTTTTATTTTCCTGCATCAGTAAAAGCAGGAAATTCATCACCTCGGCCTACTGCCATTCATTCCAATTAGACCTGGTTGGATTTCTCCCCGACCAAGATGGCTGCCATTTTCAACTCATTCCGAAACTTTGCCTACCTCTCTAACCACTAGGCTACCCACCTCTCTAACCACTAGGCTACCTACTTCTCTAACCACTAGGCTACCTACTTCTCTAACCACTAGGCTACCCACCTCTCTAACCACTAGGCTACCCACCTCTCTAACCACTAGGCTACCTACTTCTCTAACCACTAGGCTACCCACCTCTCTAACCACGAGGCTACCTACCTCTCTATCCACTAGGCTACCTACCTCTCTAACCACTAGGCTACCTACCTCTCTAACCACTAGGCTACCTACCTCTCTAACCACTAGGCTACCTACCTCTCTAACCACTAGGCTACCTACCTCTCTAACCACTAGGCTACCTCTAACCACTAGGCTACCTACCTCTCTAACCACTCTAACCACTAGGCTACCTACCTCTCTACCACTCTACCTACCTCTCTAACCACTAGGCTACCCACCTCTCTAACCACTAGGCTACCTACTTCTCTAACCACTAGGCTACCCACCTCTCTAACCACTAGGCTACCCACCTCTCTAACCACTAGGCTACCTACTTCTCTAACCACTAGGCTACCCACCTCTCTAACCACGAGGCTACCTACCTCTCTATCCACTAGGCTACCTACCTCTCTAACCACTAGGCTACCTACCTCTCTAACCACTAGGCTACCTACCTCTCTAACCACTAGGCTACCTACCTCTCTAACCACTAGGCTACCTACCTCTCTAACCACTAGGCTACCTACCTCTCTAACCACGAGGCTACCTACCTCTCTAACCACTAGGCTACCTACCTCTCTAACCACTAGGCTACCTACCTCTCTAACCACTAGGCTACCTACCTCTCTAACCACTAGGCTACCTACCTCTCTAACCACTAGGCTACCTACCTCTCTAACCACGAGGCTACCTACCTCTCTAACCACTAGGCTACCTACCTCTCTAACCACTAGGCTACCTACCTCTCTAACCACTAGGCTACCTACCTCTCTAACCACTAGGCTACCTACCTCTCTAACCACTAGGCTACCTACCTCTCTAACCACTAGGCTACCCACCTCTCTAACCACTAGGCAGGCTACCTACTTCTCTAACCACTAGGCTACCTACTTCTCTAACCACTAGTGGTTAACCACTAGGCTACCTACGGCTACCTACCTCTCTAACCACTAGGCTAGTAACCTCTCTAACCACTAGGCTAAGGCTACCTACCTCTCTAACCACTAACCACTAGCTACCTACCTCTCTAACCACTAGGCTACCTCTCTACCTCTCTAACCACTAGGCTACCTCAACCACCTCCACCGAGCTACCTCTCTAACCACTCTACCTACACCACTAACAAGGTACAAAACCTAGTACCTACCTTCCACTAGGCCCCTACCTCTCCACATGGGGCGGCAGCGTGTTCTAGTAACCGGAAGGTTGCGGTTCAAACCCCGAGCTGACAAGGTACAAACCTGAACAGGCAGTTAACCCACTGAGGCCGTCATATAAGTATCTTAACTGACTTGCCTGGTTAAATAAAGGTTAAAAAAAAAAAAAAATTCAAATGTGTAACACATCCGCACACATATTTCAGGAACATTTTAAAATCTTTATTTACATCACACATAACACAAATAGCTTCTTATTGCCCGACTATATAATATAAATACACTGCTCGTATTTGACTGTTGAAATGGTGTTTTCAATGCTTCACTCAGTGTGACTATGTGATAGATATTGTGGGCAGACACCTGATCAATCCCTGGCCCTGTGTTTCTGCAGGTTGCTTCTAGCTTGGTCCCAGATCAGTTTGTGCTGCATAGCCAACTCCTATGATCGTTGTCATGCAAATCAGCACAAACAGATCTGGGACCAGGCTAGATGCCCTCAGCTCGACTACCTCCATGTATAATCAGTACATGTATCTCTACAGTTTATTGGGTATATACCAAATCTACTGCTCATGTCCACCAATGTCAGGTTCATTCCATTAAAACTGAGTTCCTAATCAGACCTGGGTTCAAACAGTATTTATTTTCGCTCAGCGTTTGATTGAGCCAACCAGGAATGCTGGATTTGCACGTTTATGGTCTGTTCTACTTACTCCATTGTGCCAGGCAAGCTCAATCAAACTCTGCTAAATGATTTTAAAGAAAAACAATAACTTTTAACCAATAACTCTTAACTCGTGTAACCATCACAACCCCCCTCCTCCTCCTCTCCTCCCCCAGGATCAAGTGGTGAGTACAGGCAGCTTGGTGCTGCTAGAGGGGGGTATTAGGGAGTGGCTCTGGCCCTGCATCTGCATCTTCAGCCTCTGGATCTCCATGCGCTGCAGCTGGATGATACGCTCCGCTTCCTCCTCGAAATTCAGCCTCGCCACTAAACCCCTCCCCTCCACAGAGGTCAGCGCTATGGGGATACAGAGGTCAGAGGTCAGTGCTATGGGATACAGAGGTCAGCGCTATAGGGATACAGAGGTCAGTGCTATGGGATACAGATGTCAGCGCTATGGGGACACAAAGGTCAGAGGTCAGTGCTATGGGAT
The DNA here is from genome assembly GCF_023373465.1 of Oncorhynchus keta. Lineage (NCBI taxonomy): Eukaryota > Metazoa > Chordata > Actinopteri > Salmoniformes > Salmonidae > Oncorhynchus > Oncorhynchus keta. The sequence continues at coordinate 26,068 of NW_026287510.1, read as the reverse complement.
ACAGAGGTCAGCGCTATAGGGATACAGAGGTCAGAGGTCAGTGCTATGGGATACAGAGGTCAGCGCTATGGGGATACAGAGGTCAGAGGTCAGCGCTATGGGGACACAGAGGTCAGAGGTTTACACTACGGTGAGTGGTCAAGAGGGTCATATCATGCTTTTTCTTGCATTAATGTTCATTTATTATTATTTATTTTTTCAATTTTAGAATGCATGGGAAGTTGTTCCATCACTACATAGAAACAAGAACGAGTTCAAAACTATTGAAGATGAACAGGGGACTAATTTACTAGCTAGGCGTTTGCACCAAAGTTTGCAGAATGTTTTTTCAAAAAAGGATTCCATTATTGAAGACAGAACAAAAAGGTCAAATAAAGGTCAGAAGTGTGAACGCAGGATGAACCGATAAAACAAGTAGAAACAGATCAACTCTCAGGTCAAACTGTTATCTGGGTTATAGTGAATATCAGATATTGTTAGTGTGTGAGGGTCCAGTCACCAGTGAGGTCTGAGGAGCTCAGTTTCTTTTTGCTGATGCTTGATTGGCTCTTATTGTCGTGGACCTGAGTCCTCACCAGACGCAGCTCCCGCCTCAGATCATTGATCTCCTTTATCAGAGACACGTTCTCCTGGAAAAGAGACATGAAACTGAACATCAGTGCTAAACTGAAATTAGGATTTTGAAATATCATTTAATTCGTGGAATATGGAATGTGAATAAACCACACTATATATCATGGAAGGTAAATTCCCAGCTCTCAAAATTGGGTTGTAGACATCATCTTTTTCTGGTTGAAAAGTCATGTTCAGCAGGGGGAAACGTTTTAACTGGGTAGGTACAGCCTGAATTTATCCAATAAGAACAGATTTTCATTTTCGGTTACAAAATGTTTTGCTTCAGTGTGCTCTACTGAACACAACCTTGGTTTTTCACGTTGAAGCATTGTCTTCACAGGCTTTTCTCAACCCATTTTGCCCACGGGGCTTCGGTTGGTGTTAGCGGCGTCTCTCCCTCCCACCTTCATGATCTTGACGTTTTCTGTCCGGTGGACCTCTGTGTCTTTGGCCAGCTTCCTCTTCAGAGACGCCACATTCCTCTCCAGGTGTTCCCTCTGACGACTGTACTCCCTCTGGATGTCTGCGTCCACACCCACTATGTCCACCTCAACACACACATTACACACACATTACACACATTACACACACACACACACACATTACACACATTACACACATATTACACACACACACATTACACACACACACATTACACCCACTATGTCCACCTCAACACACACATTACACACACACATTACACACACATTACACACACACATTACACACACTATGTCCACCTCAACACACATGACACACACATTACACCCACATAACACACACATTACACACACATTACACACACATTACATACACACATTACACACACACACACATTACACACACACATTACAGACACACAATACACACACACATTACAGACACACACACATTACAGACACACACACATATTACAGACACACACACATTACAGACACACACACATTACACACATTACACACACACACACACACACATTACACACACACATTACACACACACATATTCATTTTACTAGCATGTGTGTATTTGTGTTTCCTGAATATTTATTCTGGATGCTAACTGGTAATTCATTCCCTTAAAGTGGTAATTTATCAAAAACATTTTAGAAATGCATCCAACTAATCTGTGTTAAGTGTGTGTCTGTGAGCCAGCATGCAGAGCAGCACTTGAGTGTGTGTATGTGTGTGTGTGTGTGTGCGCACGCATCATTGTCTCGTCCTGCCATAACATTCCACACATAATACTTTTGTGTGTGTGTGTGTGTGTGTGTGTGTGTGTGTGTGTGTGTGTGTGTGTGTGTGTGTGTGTGTGTGTGTGTGTGTGTGTGTGTGTGTGTGTGTGTGTGTGTGTGTGTGTGTGTGTAATCTCACCACATCACTCTGCTGGACGTAGTGGTCATAGAGCTCTCTGATACTATCCTTTAACCTCTTAGGCTCCTGGATGAAGCCTACACAGTTATGGAGGTCTGTCTTGAACCTGCGTACCAGGGCCTCCACGTCCCTCACCTGGGTGAAGAGAGCAAGAATACATCATGACAGTTTCTGGAATTACCAGACAGATATATTCATATACTTTGTTTATGTACAGCATCAAATCAAAATCAAAAAGTGAATTGTCACATACACGTGTTTAACAGATGTTACTGCGGGGGTGTAGCGAAATGCTTGTGTTTCTAGCTCCAACAGTGCAAGTTCATTTTATCTTTATTTAACTAGGCAAGTCAGTTAAGAACAAATTCTTATTTTCAATGACGGCCTAGGAACAGTGGGTTAACTGCCTGCTCAGGGGCAGAACGACAGATTTGTACCTTGTCAGCTCGGGGATATGAACTTGCAACCTTTCGGTTAATAGTCCAACGCTCTAACCAATATATCCACTGCCGCCCCGTAATAAGTAATATCTAACAAATAATATCTAACAATTTCACAACAACACATAAATCTAAAATAAAGGAAGGAATTAAGAATATATATATATATATATATATATATGGACGAGCAATGCCAGAGCGGCATAGACTAAGATACAGTAGAATAGAATACAGTACATACATATGAGATGAGTATTGCAAAATATGTAAACATTGGGCTATGTCTTTGAACTAGGCCTATATACTCGAACTCAGCAGTCTCCAAACTTTTCCAGCATGAGAACTACTTTTTTTTTATTTTTTATGAAACTTTGCGAGCTACTATTTTTTAATGCTTTCAAATAGGCACATAATTTCCTTACCTACCCTGCAAATCTTCCCGGTACCTTGGTGTACAATATACAGTTGAAGTCGGAAGTTTACATACACCTCAGCCAAATACATCTAAACTGAGTTTTTCACAATTCTTGACACTTAATCCTAGTAAAATTCCCCCTGTGTTAGGTCAGTTAGGATCACCACTTTATTTTAAGAATGTGAAATGTCAGAATAGTAGTAGAGATAATTATTTATTTCAGCTTTCATCATATTCCCAGTGATGGGGCCTGTCATGGAATGGGGCCTGTCATGCCAAACGTTTTGGGTAGCCTTCCACAAGCTTCCCACAATAAGTTGGGTACATTTTGGCCCATTCCTCCTGACAGAGCTGGTGTAACTGAGTCAGGTTTTGTAGGCCTCCTTGCTCGCACACACTTTTTCAGTTCTGCCCACACATTTTCAATAGGATTGAGGTCAGGGCTTTGTGATGGCCACTCCAATACCTTGATTTTGTACTTAAGCCATTTTGCCACAACTTTGGACGTATGCTTGGGGTCATTGTCCATTTGGATGACCCATTTGCGAGCAAACTTTAACTTCCTGACTGATGTCTTGAGATGTTGCTTCAATATATCCACTTAATTGTCCACCCTCATGATGCCATCTATTTTGTGAAGTGCACCAGTCCCTCCTGCTGCAAAGCACCCCCAGAACATGATGCTGCCACCCCCGTGCTTCACGGTTGGGATGGTGTTCTTCAGCTTGCAAGTCTCCCCCTGTCCTCCAAACAAAATGATGGTCATTATGGCCAAACAGTTCTATTTTTGTTTCATCAGACCAGAGGACATTCCTCCAAAAGTATGATCTTTGTGTCCATGTGCAGTTGCAAACCGTAGTCTGGCTTTTTATGGCAGTTTTAGAGCAGTGGCTTCTTCCTTGCTGAGCGGCCTTTTTAGGTTATGCAGATATAGGACTAATTTGACTGTGGATAAACATACTTTTGTACCTGTTTCCTCCAGCATCTTCACATGCTGTTCACATCCCAGATTCTGTTGTTCTGGGATTGATTTGCACTTTTCGCACCAAAGTACGTTCAAAGTACGTCATACCGCTCATACCTAAGCGGTATGACGGCTGCGTGGTCCCATGGTGTTTGAATACTATTGTTTGTACAGATGAACGTTGTACCTTCAGGCATTTGGAAATTGCTCCCAAGGATGAACCAGACTTGTGGAGGTCCACAATTTTCTTCTGAAGTCTTGGTTAATTTCTTTTGATTTTCCCCATGATGTCAAGCAAAGAGGAACTGAGTTTGAAGGTAGGCCTTGAAATACATCAACAGGTATACCTCTAATTGACTCAAATGGTGTCAATTAGCCTATCAGAAGCTTCTAAAGCCATGACATAATTTTCTAGAAGGCACAGTCAACGTAGTGCATGTAAACTTCTGACCAACTGGAATTGTGTTACAGTGAATTATAAGTGAAATAATCTGTCTGTAAACAATTGTTGGAAAAATGACTTAGTAGATGTCCTAACAGACTTGCCAAAACTATAGTTTGTTAACAAGAAATTTGTGGAGTGGTTGAAAAACTAGTTTTAATAACTCCAACATAAGTGTATGTAAACTAGTTTTTATCAAACATAAGTGGATGTAAACTCCAACATAAGTGTAAACTAGTTTTAAACTAGTTTTAATGACTCCAACATAAGTGTATGTAAACTCATTTTAATGACTCCAACCTAAGTGTATGTAAACTAGTTTTAATGACTCCAACATAATGTAAACTAGTTTTAATGACTAAACTAGTTTTAATGACTCCAACATAAGTGGATGTAAACTAGTTTTAATGACTCCAACATAAGTGTATGTAAACTAGTTTTAATGACTCAACATAAGTGTATGTAAACTAGTTTTAATGACTCAACATAAGTGGATGTAAACTAGTTTTAATGACTCCAACATAAGTGTATGTAAACTAGTTTTAATGACTCCAACATAAGTGGATGTAAACTAGTTTTAATGACTCCAACCTAAGTGTATGTAAACTAGTTTTAATGACTCCAACCTAAGTGTATGTAAACTAGTTTTAATGATGTAAACTAGTTTTAATGACTCCAACCTAAGTGGATGTAAACTAGTTTTAATGACTCCAACCTAAGTGTATGTAAACTAGTTTTAATGACTCCAACATATGTAAACTAGTTTTTAATGACTCCATAAGTAAAACTAGTTTTAATGACTCCAACATAAGTGTATGTAAACTAGTTTTAATGACTCCAACATAAGTGTATGTAAACTAGTTTTAATGACTCCAACCTAAGTGGATGTAAACTAGTTTTTAATGACTCCAACATAAGTGTATGTAAACTAGTTTTAATGACTCCAACCTAAGTGGATGTAAACTAGTTTTAATGACTAGTTTGTAAACTAGAATGACTCCAACATAAGTGTATGTAAACTAGTTTTAATGACTCCAACCTAAGTGGATGTAAACTAGTTTTAATGACTCCAACCTAAGTGGATGTAAACTAGTTTTAATGACTCCAACCTAAGTGGATGTAAACTAGTTTTAATGACTCCAACCTAAGTGATATAAACTAGTTTTAATGACTCCAACATAAGTGTATGTAAACTCATTTTAATGACTCCAACCTAAGTGTATGTAAACTAGTTTTAATGACTCCAACATATGTGTATGTAAACTAGTTTTAATGACTCAACCTAAGTGGATGTAAACTAGTTTTAATGACTCCAACATAAGTGGATGTAAACTAGTTTTAATGACTCAACCTAAGTGGATGTAAACTAGTTTTAATGACTCCAACATAAGTGTATGTAAACCAGTTTTAATGACTCAACATAAGTGGATATAAACTAGTTTTAATGACTCCAACCTAAGTGGATGTAAACTAGTTTTAATGACTCCAACCTAAGTGGATGTAAACTAGTTTTAATGACTCAACATAAGTGTATGTAAACTAGTTTTAATGACTCCAACCTAAGTGGATGTAAACTAGTTTTAATGACTCCAACCTAAGTGGATGTAAACTAGTTTTAATGACTCCAACCTAAGTGTATGTAAACTAGTTTTAATGACTCCAACATAAGTGTTTGTAAACTTACGACTTCAACTGTATGCATTGTCTGTCAATATACCTGGTAATATAATGGTTAATAAACAGTATCTGGCATGACAGTCCCCATAAAACTATCTTTCTATTTTTCTGAATATCTGTTTTATTTGTCCTGGTTTGGGATGTTTTACTCTCAATATTAAAAATGTTAATTGAAGAAATAATTTCAAAAACAAAAATGGATGTTCTGAGTCCATGTCGACGCTTAAATCACATCAGAAGACAATTTGTTGGGTCTAAAAAATATAGAATTTAGGTTTTTGAGTGTAATTCCCCTTTAATTGCGCATCTAGCGAGAGAGGACCGTGGTCGGTCTAGCGATGTTTCTGCTGTTAGGCCTGCTGCTGCAGCACATGTCATGGCACAGTTAGCAAATCAATTGCCATCCAAATTATACAAATAATGAGGATTTATTTCTGTCAGGTAAGTCTACTTTGCAGTGCACATTTAGCTGAGTAGGATTTTGTAGCTTTTCTATCGACAAACAAGACACTGGTTATCATTAGCATCACTAACTAACACAGACAGGCAGTTAACCCATTGTTCCCAGGCCGTCATCAAAATAAGAATATGTTCTTAACTGACTTGCCTGGTTAAATAAAGGTAAAATAAAAAATAATAAAAAAATATTGCTGTAAATTAATAGGCAGATATTGTGTTACATGTCTAACCAAGGGTGGGATAATGTCAACGTGGCTTCGATTGGATAGTAGTAGTAGTGGGAGTTTTGTGTTTATGACAGTTTGTAATTGTTCCTGAGTGACGAGAGGTCTAAGGTACTGCATCTCAGTGCTAGACGTGTCACTACAGACCCTGGTTCGATCCCAGGCTGTATCACAACCGGCTGTGATTGGGAGTCACATTGGGCGGTGCACAATTGTCCCAACGCCGTCCGGGTTAGGGCTTTGCCGGGGTAGGCTGTCATTGTAAACAAGAATGTGTTCTTTAACTGACTTGCCTGGTTAAAGAAAATGTTAAATAATTACAGAACACATGAAAAAAGCGGATGTAGTTTGACATTGGCGAGCTGTTCGCCGGTGGGCTGGTGAGCTGGCGAATTGTCGGAGACGCCCCTGCTCTAACTATATCTTTCCATTAAACCTCATGATAGTATACAGTACATAGTAGTTAAAGACATGCATTGTGTATATGCATATGACCATAGGGGTCCCTTTCAGAATAGGTATTCCCTTTCCATGTCTTTAAGATTCTCTACTATGTACAGTGTTTTCATGAGGTGAAGTGAAATATTTAGTATGAGCCTTCTCTCGCTCTGCCCATAGTCCCCCCCAAAACCTCTCTGATTCTCATCCATTCTCATGCAAAGCAGACAGGCGTCCTCCAGCCTCTCTCACCTCATGCGTCTCCTTGTGCATCTCCTTATCGGTGGCTTTCAGTTTGAGTTTCAGCTCAGTGATGTTCAGCTCCAGCTGGCGTTTCTCTTGTGCACCTGGTCCAGCTCGCCTCCATCTAACAAAGAGAGCATCCATTGGCCAGTCAGTCAATCTCAATGAGAGCTACAATACACACACTGAGTATACAAAACATGATTTAGGGAACACGTCTTTCCATGAGACAGACTGACCAGGTGAATCCAGGTGAAAAACTAGGATCCCTTTATTGACGTCACTTGTTAAATCCATCTCCAATCAGTGTAGATGAAGGGGAGGAGACAGGTTAAATAATATATTTTTAGACTTGAGACAGCCTTAGGGGTAGTGGGTTTTTAATGAGTGTAGGGGTTAGTTCAACAGTTTCCTGTGTGTATTAAGATGGTCCAACACCCAAAGGACATCCAGCCAACTTGACACAACTGTAGGAAGCATTGGAGTCAACATGAGCCAGCATCCCTGTGGAACACTCGACGCCTTGTAGAGTCCATGCCCGACGAATTGAGACTTTTCTTGAGGACAAAAGGGGAGGGCAACTCCATATTAGGAAAGTGTTCCTAATGTTTTATGTGTGACAATGAGTGAAGAATTGAAGTGGTCAATGCTCTGGCTCTCCTCCATCTTCTGGCTCTCCTCCATCCATCTGCTCTGGCTCTCCTCTCCTCCATCTGCTCTGGCTCTCCTCCTCCATCTACACTCTGGCTCCTCCCTCTCCATCTACTCTGGCTCTCCCTCCCTCCATCTACTCTGGCTCTCCCTCCATCTACTCTGGCTCTCCCTCCCTCCATCTACTCTGGCTCTCCCTCCTCCATCTACACTCTGGCTCTCCCTCCCTCCATCTACTCTGGCTCTCCCTCCATCTACTCTGGCTCTCCCTCCATCTACTCTGGCTCTCCCTCCCTCCATCTACTCTGGCTCTCCTCCCTCCATCTACACTCTGGCTCTCCCTCCATCTACTCTGGCTCTCCCTCCCTCCATCTACTCTGGCTCTCCCTCCCTCCATCTACACTCTGGCTCTCCCTCCCTCCATCTACTCTGGCTCTCCCTCCATCTACCTGGCTCTCCCTCCATCTACTCTGGCTCTCCTCCATCTACACTCTGGCTCTCCCTCCCTCCATCTACTCTGGCTCTCCCTCCATCTACTCTGGCTCTCCCTCCATCTACTCTGGCTCTCCCTCCCTCCATCTACTCTGGCTCTCCCTCCATCCATCTGCTCTGGCTCTCCCTCCCTCCATCTACTCTGGCTCTCTCCCTCCCTCCATCTACTCTGGCTCTCCCTCCATCCATCTTCTGGCTCTCCCTCCATCCATCTGCTCTGGCTCTCCCTCCTCCATCTACTCTGGCTCTCCCTCCCTCCATCTACTCTGGCTCTCCCTCCATCTACTCTGGCTCTCCCTCCATCTACTCTGGCTCTCCCTCCCTCCATCTGCTCTGGCTCTCCTCCATCTGCTCTGGCTCTCCCTCCATCTACTCTGGCTCTCCCTCCCTCCATCTGCTCTGGCTCTCCCTCCCTCCATCTACTCTGGCTCTCCCTCCATCCATCTACTCTGGCTCACCCTCCTCCATCTCCTCTGGCTCTCCCTCCATCTGCTCTGGCTCTCCCTCCATCTGCTCTGGCTATCCCTCCATCTGCTCTGGCTCTCCTCCATCTGCTCTGGCTCTCCCTCCATCTACTCTGGCTCTCCCTCCCTCCATCTGCTCTGCCTCCCTCCATCTACTCTGGCTCTCCCTCCATCTACTCTGGCTCTCCCTCCATCTACTCTGGCTCTCCCTCCATCTGCTCTGGCTCTCCCTCCATCTACTCTGGCTCTCCCTCCATCTGCTCTGGCTTTCCTCCATCTACTCTGGCTCTCCCTCCATCTACTCTGGCTCTCCCTCCATCTACTCTGGCTCTCCCTCCATCTGCTCTGGCTCTCCCTCCATCTACTCTGGCTCTCCCTCCATCTACTCTGGCTCTCCCTCCATCTACTCTGGCTCTCCCTCCATCTACTCTGGCTCTCCCTCTCCATCTGCTCTGGCTCTCCCTCCCATCTGCTCTGGCTCTCCCTCCCTCCATCTGCTCTGGCTCTCCCTCCATCTACTCTGGCTCTCCCTCCCTCCATCTGCTCTGGCTCTCCCTCCATCTACTCTGGCTCTCCCTCCATCCATCTACTCTGGCTCTCCCTCCCTCCATCTCTCTGGCTCTCCTCCCTCCATCACTTTGGCTCTCCCTCCCTCCATCTACTCTGGCTCTCCCTCCTCCATCTACTGGCTCTCCCTCCATCTGCTCTGGCTCTCCCTCCCTCCATCTGCTCTGGCTCTCCCTCCATCTACTCTGGCTCTCCTCCATCCATCTACTCTGGCTCTCCCTCCCTCCATCTGCTCTGGCTCTCCCTCCATCTACTCTGGCTCTCCCTCCATCTGCTCTGGCTCCCCTCCATCTACTCTGGCTCTACCTCCCTCCATCTACTCTGGCTCTCCCTCCCTCCATCTGCTCTGGCTCTCCCTTCCTCCATCTACTCTGGCTCTCCCTCCCTCCATCTACTCTGGCTCTCCCTCCATCTGCTCTGGCTCTCCCTCCCTCCATCTGCTCTGGCTCTCCCTCCCTCCATCTACTCTGGCTCTCCCTCCCTCCATCTACTCTGGCTCTCCCTCCATCTACTCTGGCTCTCCCTCCCTCCATCTACTCTGGCTCTCCCTCCCTCCATCTACTCTGGCTCTCCCCTCCCTCCATCTACTCTGGCTCTCCCTCCCTCCATCTACTCTGGCTCTCCCTCCCTCCATCTACTCTGGCTCTCCCTCCATCTGCTCTGGCTCTCCTCCCTCCATCTACTCTGGCTCTCCCTCCATCTACTCTGGCTCTCCTCCCTCCATCTGCTCTGGCTCTCCCTCCATCTACTCTGGCTCTCCCTCCCTCCATCTACTCTGGCTCTCCCTCCATCTACTCTGGCTCTCCCTCCATCTACTCTGGCTCTCCCTCCATCTACTCTGGCTCTTCCTCGCTCCATCTACTCTGGCTCTTCCTCGCTCCATCTACTCTGGCTCTTCCTCGCTCCATCTACTCTGGCTCTTCCTCGCTCCATCTACTCTGGCTCTCCCTCCCTCCATCTACTCTGGCTCTCCCTCTCCCCTCCATCTACTCTGGCTCTCCCTCCATCTACTCTGGCTCTCCCTCCATCTACTCTGGCTCTCCCTCCATCTACTCTGGCTCTTCCTCGCTCCATCTACTCTGGCTCACCCTCCCTCCATCTACTCTGGCTCTCCCTCCTCCATCTACTCTGGCTCTCCCTCTCCCTCCATCTACTCTGGCTCTCCCTCCATCTACTCTGGCTCTCCCTCTCCCTCCATCTACTCTGGCTCTCCCTCCATCTACTCTGGCTCTCCCTCCATCTACTCTGGCTCTTCCTCCCTCCATCTACTCTGGCTCTCCCTCCATCTACTCTGGCTCTCCCCTCCATCTACTCTGGCTCTTCCTCCCTCCATCTACTCTGGCTCTCCCTCTCCCTCCATCTACTCTGGCTCTCCCTCCATCTACTCTGGCTCTCCCTCCATCTACTCTGGCTCTCCCTCCATCTACTCTGGCTCTCCCCTCCCTCCATCTCCTCTGGCTCTCCCTCCATCTACTCTGGCTCTCCCTCTCCCTCCATCTACTCTGGCTCTCCCTCCCTCCATCTACTCTGGCTCTCCCTCCCTCCATCTGCTCTGGCTCTCCCTCCATCTACTCTGGCTCTCCCTCCCCTCCATCTCCTCTGGCTCTCCCTCCATCTCCTCTGGCTCTCCCTCCATCTACTCTGGCTCTCCCTCCATCTACTCTGGCTCTCCCTCCCTCCATCTACCAACGGAGAAGGTAACACTATACTTAAAGCCTACAGGTATGCTGCGATGAAAGAGCACCGGGTACTCAACCTCAATGAACTCACAGTGTAGGCTATTGCAGTTTGCTGCAGCATCATATTCATGTCCACCTACATCTTACATGCATCCTCATGTGTTGACTGGAGGGCTACAGAGAGGGGTCAATGGAGGGCAGAGAGAGGGGTCAATGGAGGGCAGAGAGAGGGGTCAATGGAGGGCAGAGAGAGTTAATGGAGGGCAGAGAGAAGGGTCAATGGAGGGCAGAGAGAGGGTCAATGGAGGGCAGAGAGAGGGGTCAATGGAGGGCAGAGAGAGTGGTCAATGGAGGGCAGAGAGAAGGGTCAATGGAGGGCAGAGAGAGGGGTCAATTGAGGGCAGAGAGAGGGGTCAATGGAGGGCAGATAGAGGGGTCAATACAGGGTTAGAGAGAGGGGTCAATGAAGGGCAGAGAGAGGGGTCAATACAGGGTAAGAGAGGGGTCAATACAGGGTAAGAGAGGGGCAATGAGGGTAAGAGAGGGGTCAATACAGGGCTAGAGAGGGGTCAATACAGGGTAAGAGAGGGGTCAATACAGGGCTAGAGAGAGGGGTCAATACAGGGTTAGAGAGGGGTCAATACAGGGAAGAGAGGGGTCAATACAGGGTAAGAGAGGGGTCAATACAGGGTAAGAGAGGGGTCAATACAGGGTAAGAGAGGGGTCAATAAAGGGCTAGAGAGGGGTTAATACAGGGTAAGAGAGGGGTCAATAGAGGCGCCTCTGAGTGCTTTCGTGTGTAAATGCAACATGGCAAATGTACTGTATGTCATGGCATTTTGATCAGTTATATGAAACTGTGGATTTTTTGTGGGCTTTTTTTCCCACATGTTAGATGTGCAAGTGCAATGAGTGAGAAAATGTAGCGGTCAATGCTGATGATTCAGGTGGGTAAAAACATGATGACATGAATGTCAGTAGTAGCATTTTGATCAGCAATAAGAATGTATGTATTTCAGATTTTTCTGCTGCTCACCTGTATGATCATATAATATTATACACACTTTAGCAGACGCTTTTATTCAAAAAGACTTAGTCAGGCCTGCATACGTTTTACATACTGCTGATTCCGGGAAATGAAGCCCCTATCTTGGCATGGCATGCGCCATGCTCTTCCAACTGAGATACAGAGGTGAGAGAGAGGGGTCACTGAGACCATCTAAAAACAGATCTAGCTGTCTCTGACCTCTTGAATCTGCTCCTTCATCTCCTTGATGTCGTTCTCTCTGGGTTCGATCTGTTTCTTCAGTTCTTTGATCTTGTAGTCCAGGACAAACTTGAACTTCTCCAGCTCCTGGTTCTTCTTCAGGTCGTAGATTCTCTTCTCCTGCAAAAAGGAGGAGAGGAGTTTTGTTACCTCTTTTATAACCCAAAACATGTCTCTGTTGAACTAATAGCTACTGTGATAGTTTGTGACCTGTGGTAGTTCTGATATTTTGGTCCAAAATGAGTTCTTCACATAGAGTTGCTCTTCAGGCTGTCCTTTAAATGTGAGACATGTCAGATAAAAACAAAGGACGTTTACGATGTAAAACATGTCAAATCAGAAAGATCCATCTGCACAAACACCTTTTAACTTGGTGTTAGAAGGCCCTATCTGCAATCCAATCACACAACACTGGGTTGTCAATCAAAACAACTGTATGTAAGAAAATATACTAATTGAGTCAAAAGAGTAAGACATCACAAAACAGTTCCCAATACCCATTATCTCAGAACTATACAGTCTGCAAGGTAGAACCATATAGTCCCAGGTCCTTGATTAATTATATCATAGGTTCTGGTCCTCTTTTAAATGACTTTTTCAGATGACTGGCCATAACATAATGTAAGCTCTTTAAGGTTAAAAAAACTAATAAATACGAGTTCCTTAGATCATGTTTTAGGCCATGTGTTTGTCTTGTTCTTTATCAATAGGAAAACCTCCTTGGAAGGAGTATTTTCACTCAAATTACAAACTTACCACATTTTATAGAGGACCTTATGGCTGAACCCAGAGAGGACCTTATGGCTGAACCCAGAGAGGACCTTATGGCTGAACCCAGAGAGGACCTTATGGCTGAACCCAGAGAGGACCTTATGGCTGAACCCAGAGAGGACCTTATGGCTGAACCCAGAGAGGACCTTATGGCTGAACCCAGAGAGGACCTTATGGCTGAACCCAGAGAGGACCTTATGGCTGAACCCAGAGAGGACCTTATGGCTGAACCCAGAGAGGACCTTATGGCTGAACCCAGAGAGGACCTTATGGCTGAACCCAGAGAGGACCTTATGGCTGAACCCAGAGAGGACCTTATGGCTGAACCCAGAGAGGACCTTATGGCTGAACCCAGAGAGGACCTTATGGCTGAACCCAGATAGGACCTTATGGCTGAACCCAGAGAGGACCTTATGGCTGAACCCAGAGAGGACCTTATGGCTGAACCCAGAGAGGACCTTATGGCTGAACCCAGAGAGGACCTTATGGCTGAACCCAGAGAGGACCTTATGGCTGAACCCAGAGAGGACCTTATGGCTGAACCCAGAGAGGACCTTATGGCTGAACCCAGAGAGGACCTTATGGCTGAACCCAGAGAGGACCTTATGGCTGAACCCAGAGAGGACCTTATGGCTGAACCCAGAGAGGACCTTATGGCTGAACCCAGAGAGGACCTTATGGCTGAACCCAGATAGGACCTTATGGCTGAACCCCGATAGGACCTTATGGCTGAACCCAGAGAGGACCTTATGGCTGAACCCCGATAGGACCTTATGGCTGAACCCAGAGAGGACCTTATGGCTGAACCCAGATAGAACCTTATGGCTGAACCCAGATAGGACCTTATGGCTGAACCCCGATAGGACCTTATGGCTGAACCCAGAGAGGACCTTATGGCTGAACCCAGATCGGACCGTATGTCTGAACCCAGATAGAACCTTATGGCTGAACCCAGATTGACATTTCAGAGCCATAAGGTTCTATCTGCGATTGCACCCCCCTACTCTGCACTTTAGGTACCTTTAAGGACCTTACTGGGTCATGAAAAAATGATGTACTACATATTCAGTTGTATCTAGGAAAGATCTTTCAGAAGAAGAAGCTAACATAATCAGTGTCTCGTCTCCCTACCAATAACTAGTGCCAGAAGGTGGATCCAATACATATGAGGTCAATAGCCCCCTTATACAGAACATGTCCTACAGTAGGTCACGTTTCTGTTAAAGAACACAAAACAACATTTCTTGTTACATTTCTTTTTCTCCGTCTCAGTCCCTTTTCTCTTGTTTGATGCCTAATGAACAGGACCCTGTCCATTCCACTTTGACTTGGATGGTCTCGTCTCTCTCCTGGATCTCCTTCTTCAGGCCCACAATGTGTGTTTCCAACCCTCCCCTAGCCTAGGTTCCTCCAGTACCTGTACCCACCCCATCCCCCTGCAGCCACCCACCACACACCTTATCCTGGATGGTCTCGTCCCTCTCTTGGATCTCTTTCTTCAGGCCCAGGATGTCCTTCTCCAGGGACTTGATTACCCCTCGTAGCTTCTGCTGCTCCACCCTCAGCTTCTCAATCTCCACGTTGCGGTCGTCTATATCCTTCTGCAGGCTGCTGAACTGTCACAGGAGAAGACAAAGAGGGAGAAGACAGAGAGGGGAGAAGACAGAGAGGGGAGAAGACAGAGAGGGGAGAAGATGGAGAGGGGAAAAGACAGAGAGGGGAGAAGACGGAGAGGGGAGAAGACAGAGAGGGGAGAAGACAGAGAGGGAAGAAGACAGAGAGGGGAAAAGACGGAGAGGGGAGAAGACGGAGAGGGGAGAAGACGGAGAGGGGAGAAGACGGAGAGGGGAGAAAACGGAGAGGGAAAAGACGGAGAGGGAGAAGACGGAGAGGGGAGAAAACGGAGAGGGGAAAAGACGGAGAGGGGAGAAGACGGAGAGGGGAGAAGACGGAGAGGGGAGAAGACGGAGAGGGAGAAGACGGAGAGGGAGAAGACGGAGAGGGGAGAAGACGGAGAGGGAGAAGACGGAGAGGGGAGAAGACGGAGAGGGGAGAAGACGGAGAGGGGAGAAGACAGAGAGGGAAGAAAACGGAGAGGGGAAAAGACAGAGAGGGGAGAAGACGGAGAGGGGAGAAAGCGGAGAGGGGAAAAGATGGAGAGGGGAGAAGACGGAGAGGGGAGAAAACAGAGAGGGAAAATATGGAGAGGGGAGAAGACAGAGAGGGGAGAAGACGGAGAGGGGAGAAGACGGAGAGGGAGAAGACGGAGAGGGGAGAAGACAGAGAGGGAGAAGACAGAGAGGGAGAAGACAGAGAGGGGAGAAGACAGAGAGGGAAGAAGACGGAGAGGGGAGAAGACGGAGAGGGAAGAAGACGGAGAGGGAAAAGACGGAGAGGGGAGAAGACGGAGGGAAAAGACGGAGAGGGGAGAAGACGGAGAGGGGAGAAGACGGAGAGGGGAAGACGGAGAGGGGAGAAAACGGAGGGGGAAAAGACGGAGAGGGGAGAAGACGGAGAGGGGAGAAGACGGAGAGGGAGAAGACGGAGAGGGAGAAGACGGAGAGGGGAGAAACGGAGGGGAAAAGACGGAGAGGGGAGAAGACGGAGAGGGGAGAAGACGGAGAGGGGAGAAGACGGAGAGGGGAGAAGACAGAGAGGGGAGAAGACAGAGAGGGGAGAAGACGGAGAGGGGAGAAGACGGAGAGGGAGAAGACAGAGAGGGGAGAAGACAGAGAGGGAAGAAAACGGAGAGGGGAAAAGACGGAGAGGGGAGAAGACGGAGAGGGGAGAAGACGGAGAGGGAAAAGATGGAGAGGGGAGAAGACGGAGAGGGAGAAGACAGAGAGGGGAAAAGATGGAGAGGGGAGAAGACAGAGAGGGGAGAAGACGGAGAGGGGAGAAAACAGAGAGGGGAAAATATGGAGAGGGAGAAGACAGAGAGGGGAGAAGACGGAGAGGGAGAAGACGGAGAGGGGAGAAGACGGAGAGGGGAGAAGACAGAGAGGAGAAGACAGAGAGGGAAGAAGACGGAGAGGGGAGAAGACGGAGAGGGAAGAAGACGGAGAGGGGAAAAGACCGAGAGGGAGAAGACGGAGAGGGGAGAAGACGGAGAGGGAGAAGACAGAGAGGGGAGAAGACAGAGAGGGGCGAAAACAGAGAGGGGAAAGATGGAGAGGGGAGAAGACAGAGAGGGGAAGACAGAAAGGGAAGAAGACGGAGAGGGTAGAAGACAGAGAGGGGAGAAGACAGAGAGGGGAGAAGACGGAGAGGGGCGAAACAGAGAGGGGAAAAGATGGAGAGGGGAGAAGACAGAGAGGGAGAAGACAGAGGGGAAGAAGACGGAGAGGGTAGAAGACAGAGAGGAGAAGACAGAGAGGGGAGAAGACGGAGAGGGGAGAAAACGGAGAGGGGAAAAGACGGAGAGGGGAGAAGACGGAGAGGGGAGAAGACGGAGAGGGGAGAAGACAGAGAGGGGAAAGATGGAGAGGGGAGAAGACAGAGAGGGGAGAAGACAGAGAGGGAAGAAGACGGAGAGGGTAGAAGACAGAGAGGGAGAAGACAGAGAGGGGCGAAAACAGAGGGGAAAAGATGGAGAGGGAGAAGACAGAGAGGGGAGAAGATAGAGAGGGAAGAAGACGGAGAGGGTAGAAGACAGAGAGGGAGAAGACAGAGAGGGGAGAAGACAGAGAGGGAAGAAAACGGAGAGGGAAAAGACAGAGAGGGGAGAAGACGGAGAGGGGAGAAAAACAGAGAGGGGAAAAGATGGAGAGGGAGAAGACGGAGAGGGGAGAAGACAGAGAGGGGAGAAGACGGAGAGGGAGAAGATTGAGAGGGAGAAGACAGAGAGGAGAAGACAGAGAGGGAAGACAGAGAGGGGAGAAGACGGAGAGGGAAGAAGACAGAGAGGGGAAAAGACGGAGAGGGGAGAAGACAGAGAGGAGAAGACAGAGAGGGGAGAAGATAGAGAGGGAAGAAGACGGAGAGGGAGAAGATAGAGAGGGGACCGGAGAAAGAAGACAGAAACGGAGAAGACAGAGAGGGAGAAGACAGAGAGGGGAGAAGACGGAGAGGGGGACCGGAGAAAGAAGACAGAAACGGGAGAAGACAGAGAGGGAGAAGACGGAGAGGGGAGAAGACGGTGAGGGGAGAAGACAGAGAGGGGAGAAGACAGAGAGGGGAGAAGACAGAGAGGGGAGAAGACAGAGAGGGAGAAGACGGAGGGGAGAAGACAAAGAGGGGAGAAGACAGAGAGGGCAGAAGACAGAGAGGGAGAAGACAGAGAGGAGAAGACAGAGAGGGGACCGGAGAGAGAAGACATGTTTAAAAGGTGTGAATGAGAAGTGGAGATTAAATAGATTATAGAATAACTATTTCATAGATATAATATATTGTAGCAGCCTATACTGTATGTGGAAGCTATAGCATACTGTATGTGGAGGCTATAGCATACTGTATGTGGAAGCTATAGCATACTGTATGTGGAAGTTATAGCATACTGTATGTGGAAGCTATAGCATACTGTATGTGGAAGCTATAGCATACTGTATGTGGAAGCTATAGCATACTGTATGTGGAAGCTATAGCATACTGTATGTGGAAGCTATAGCATACTGTATGTGGAAGTTATAGCATACTGTATGTGGAAGCTATAGCATACTGTATGTGGAGGCTATAGCATACTGTATGTGGAAGCTATAGCATACTGTATGTGGAAGCTATAGCATACTGTATGTGGAAGTTATAGCATACTGTATGTGGAAGCTATAGCATACTGTATGTGGAGGCTATAGCATACTGTATGTGGAAGCTATAGCATACTGTATGTGGAAGCTATAGCATACTGTATGTGGAAGCTATAGCATACTGTATGTGGAGGCTATAGGATACTGTATGTGGAAGCTATAACATACTGTATGTGGAAGCTATAGGATACTGTATGTGGAAGTTATAGCATACTGTATGTGGAAGCTATAGCATACTGTATGTGGAAGCTATAGCATACTGTATGTGGAAGCTATAGCATACTGTATGTGGAAGCTATAAAATACTGTATGTGGAAGCTATAGGATACTGTATGTGGAAGCTATAACATACTGTATGTGGAAGCTATAGGATACTGTATGTGGAAGCTATAACATACTGTATGTGGAAGCTATAACATACTGTATGTGGAAGCTATAGCATACTGTATGTGGAAGCTATAGCATACTGTATGTGGAAGCTATAGCATACTGTATGTGGAAGCTATAGCATACTGTATGTGGAAGCTATAGCATACTGTATGTGGAAGCTATAGCATACTGTATGTGGAAGCTATAGGATACTGTATGTGGAGGCTATAGGATACTGTATGTGGAAGCTATAACATACTGTATGTGGAAGCTATAGCAAACTGTATGTGGAAGCTATAGCATACTGTATGTGGAGGCTATAGGATACTGTATGTGGAAGCTATAGGATACTGTATGTGGAAGCTATAACATACTGTATGTGGAAGCTATAACATACTGTATGTGAAGCTATAGCATACTGTATGTGGAAGCTATAGCATACTGTATGTGGAAGCTATAGCATACTGTATGTGGAAGCTATAGCATACTGTATGTGGAAGCTATAGCATACTGTATGTGGAAGCTATAGCATACTGTATGTGGAAGCTATAGGATACTGTATGTGGAGGCTATAGGATACTGTATGTGGAAGCTATAACATACTGTATGTGGAAGCTATAGCAAACTGTATGTGGAAGCTATAGCATACTGTATGTGGAGGCTATAGGATACTGTATGTGGAAGCTATAGCATACTGTATGTGGAAGCTATAGCATACTGTATGTGGAAGCTATAGCATACTGTATGTGGAAGCTATAGCATACTGTATGTGGAAGCTATAGCATACTGTATGTGGAAGCTATAGCATACTGTATGTGGAAGCTATAGCATACTGTATGTGGAAGTTATAGCATACTGTATGTGGAAGCTATAGCATACTGTATGTGGAGGCTATAGCATACTGTATGTGGAAGCTATAGCATACTGTATGTGGAAGCTATAGCATACTGTATGTGGAAGTTATAGCATACTGTATGTGGAAGCTATAGCATACTGTATGTGGAGGCTATAGCATACTGTATGTGGAAGCTATAGCATACTGTATGTGGAAGCTATAGCATACTGTATGTGGAAGCTATAGGATACTGTATGTGGAGGCTATAGGATACTGTATGTGGAAGCTATAGCATACTGTATGTGGAAGCTATAGCATACTGTATGTGGAAGCTATAGCATACTGTATGTGGAGGCTATAGGATACTGTATGTGGAAGCTATAGCATACTGTATGTGGAAGTTATAGCATACTGTATGTGGAAGCTATAACATACTGTATGTGGAAGCTATAGCATACTGTATGTGGAAGTTATAGCATACTGTATGTGGAAGCTATAAAATACTGTATGTGGAAGCTATAGGATACTGTATGTGGAAGCTATAACATACTGTATGTGGAAGCTATAGGATACTGTATGTGGAAGCTATAACATACTGTATGTGGAAGCTATAACATACTGTATGTGGAAGCTATAGCATACTGTATGTGGAAGCTATAGCATACTGTATGTGGAAGCTATAGCATACTGTATGTGGAAGCTATAGCATACTGTATGTGGAAGCTATAGCATACTGTATGTGGAAGCTATAGGATACTGTATGTGGAGGCTATAGGATACTGTATGTGGAAGCTATAACATACTGTATGTGGAAGCTATAGCAAACTGTATGTGGAAGCTATAGCATACTGTATGTGGAGGCTATAGGATACTGTATGTGGAAGCTATAGGATACTGTATGTGGAAGCTATAACATACTGTATGTGGAAGCTATAACATACTGTATGTGGAAGCTATAGCATACTGTATGTGGAAGCTATAGCATACTGTATGTGGAAGCTATAGCATACTGTATGTGGAAGCTATAGCATACTGTATGTGGAAGCTATAGCATACTGTATGTGGAAGCTATAGCATACTGTATGTGGAAGCTATAGGATACTGTATGTGGAGGCTATAGGATACTGTATGTGGAAGCTATAACATACTGTATGTGGAAGCTATAGCAAACTGTATGTGGAAGCTATAGCATACTGTATGTGGAGGCTATAGGATACTGTATGTGGAAGCTATAGCATACTGTATGTGGAAGCTATAGCATACTGTATGTGGAAGCTATAGCATACTGTATGTGGAGGCTATAGGATACTGTATGTGGAAGCTATAGCATACTGTACGTTGAAGCTATAGCATACTGTATGTGGAAGCTATAGCATACTGTATGTGGAGGCTATAGGATACTGTATGTGGAAGCTATAGCATACTGTTTGTGGAAGCTATAGCATACTGTATGTGGAAGCTATAGCATACTGTATGTGGAAGCTATAGCATACTGTATGTGGAAGCTATAGCATACTGTATGTGGAAGCTATAGCATACTGTATGTGGAAGCTATAGGATACTGTATGTGGAGGCTATAGGATACTGTATGTGGAAGCTATAGCATACTGTATGTGGAAGCTATAGCATACTGTATGTGGAAGCTATAGCATACTGTATGTGGAAGCTATAGGATACTGTATGTGGAGGCTATAGGATACTGTATGTGGAAGCTATAGCATACTGTATGTGGAAGCTATAGCATACTGTATGTGGAAGCTATAGCATACTGTATGTGGAAGCTATAGCATACTGTATGTGGAAGCTATAGCATACTGTATGTGGAGGCTATAGGATACTGTATGTGGAAGCTATAACATACTGTATGTGGAAGCTATAGGATACTGTATGTGGAAGTTATAGCATACTGTATGTGGAAGTTATAGCATACTGTATGTGGAAGTTATAGCATACTGTATGTGGAAGCTATAGCATACTGTATGTGGAAGCTATAACATACTGTATGTGGAAGCTATAGCATACTGTATGTGGAAGCTATAAAATACTGTATGTGGAAGCTATAGGATACTGTATGGAAGCTATAACATACTGTATGTGGAAGCTATAGGATACTGTATGTGGAAGCTATAACATACTGTATGTGGAAGCTATAACATACTGTATGTGGAAGCTATAGCATACTGTATGTGGAAGCTATAGGATACTGTATGTGGAAGCTATAGCATACTGTATGTGGAAGCTATAGGATACTGTATGTGGAAGCTATAACATACTGTATGTGGAAGCTATAGGATACTGTATGTGGAAGCTATAGCATACTGTATGTGGAAGCTATAGCATACTGTATGTGGAAGCTATAGCATACTGTATGTGGAAGCTATAGCATACTGTATGTGGAAGCTATAACATACTGTATGTGGAAGCTATAGGATACTGTATGTGGAAGCTATAGCATACTGTATGTGGAAGCTATAGCATACTGTATGTGGAAGCTATAGCATACTGTATGTGGAAGCTATAGGATACTGTATGTGGAGGCTATAGGATACTGTATGTGGAAGCTATAGCATACTGTATGTGGAAGCTATAGCATACTGTATGTGGAAGCTATAGCATACTGTATGTGGAAGCTATAGCATACTGTATGTGGAAGCTATAGGATACTGTATGTGGAAGCTATAGCATACTGTATGTGGAAGCTATAGCATACTGTATGTGGAAGCTATAGCATACTGTATGTGGAAGCTATAGGATACTGTATGTGGAGGCTATAGGATACTGTATGTGGAAGCTATAGCATACTGTATGTGGAAGCTATAGCATACTGTATGTGGAAGCTATAGCATACTGTATGTGGAAGCTATAGGATACTGTATGTGGAAGCTATAGGATACTGTATGTGGAAGCTATAGCATACTGTATGTGGAAGCTATAGCATACTGTATGTGGAGGCTATAGCATACTGTATGTGGAAGCTATAGCATACTGTATGTGGAAGCTATAGCATACTGTATGTGGAGGCTATAGGATACTGTATGTGGAAGCTATAACATACTGTATGTGGAAGCTATAGGATACTGTATGTGGAAGTTATAGCATACTGTATGTGGAAGTTATAGCATACTGTATGTGGAAGCTATAACATACTGTATGTGGAAGCTATAGCATACTGTATGTGGAAGTTATAGCATACTGTATGTGGAAGCTATAAAATACTGTATGTGGAAGCTATAGGATACTGTATGTGGAAGCTATAACATACTGTATGTGGAAGCTATAGGATACTGTATGTGGAAGCTATAACATACTGTATGTGGAAGCTATAACATACTGTATGTGGAAGCTATTGCATACTGTATGTGGAAGCTATAGGATACTGTATGTGGAAGCTATAACATACTGTATGTGGAAGCTATAACATACTGTATGTGGAAGCTATAGGATACTGTATGTGGAAGCTATAGCATACTGTATGTGGAAGCTATAGGATACTGTATGTGGAAGCTATAGCATACTGTATGTGGAGGCTATAGGATACTGTATGTGGAAGCTATAGCATACTGTATGTGGAAGCTATAGGATACTGTATGTGGAAGCTATAGCATACTGTATGTGAAAGAAAAAAGCATTGTATCATGAAATTAATTGTTTCAAAGACATGTGAGGACTGGACATGAATAAGTCATTGTGTTCTGGTTTTCTGTGGTCTGGTTTTTACATGATGAGTGGATTAGGGTTATTATCCGAGTGGGGAACGTAAGAGTGAGAAAGAGTGTTTATTTTGTATTCACCTTTTTCCTCATGACGCCCGTCTCTCCCTTCAGGCGCAGGTTGATCTCTTTCTCTACCCGTAGCTTCCTCTCGTACTTGATGCGGATGTCCTGGATCTCCCGGTCTCCGTCCTCCTCCATCTGCTTCTTGGACTCCTCAAACTCCCTCATCTGCTGCCTGGCCTCGTCCTGACACTGAGAGACACACACACACACACACACACAATCAGAACTCAGATACACAAATATGATAAGCTTTAAAGAGGGGCTGAACTTGGCTTTTCCAATAAAAATTATGGTGATATCTTAAGTTTAAAAAAATATTAATAAATACAACCTTCCCATACACAGTTAAAAACTATTGACATTTTGCCATTAAGTAACATCTTTAACAGACCAATATTTATTTCCTTCATTAAGAAATGCAAGAAGCCACGAGCAAGAGCTGTTTTGCAGGTGTGATTTGACTTTGGTGTGTTATATTCGCTACAGCCTACAGTTGTGTGTTCCTTTTAACCCACCGTAGTTGAAATATCCAAACAACCACAGTATCAACCGCGTGACGCAGCATGACAACGTGAATGTGATAGATCAAGAATTCCAAGCCCCAAGTTTCCTCTTTTCTACAGTAGTATCTTTGATGACAGTTTGTGATGGATCTTGGCCTCGTACAAGAGGGTGAGCTCCTCCAGGGTACATCCTAGCCCCATCCGCCCACCCCCAGACCCCCAGTCCCTACCCTGTACCCTTCCCTCACCTGGCCCAGCATGAGCATCTTCTCCTGGAGCTTGGCTTCGTAGAAGAGGGTGAGCTCCTCCAGGGCGCGACCCTTGCTGTCCTCCATGGCCTGCAGCTGCCGCTCATAGCCCTCCTGCATGAGCTGCGACTTGAGCTGCAGCTCCTGGTACTTCTCGTACTCCAGCATCAGCTTCTGGTTACTGGTCGACTCTGGGGAATGACGAAGATGATGACATGGCGGCAGGTGTTAGAGCGTTGGGCCGGTAATCAAAAGGTTGCTAGATCAAATCCCCCGAGCTGCCATGGTAAACATCTGTCGTTCTGCCCCCTGAGAACAAGGCAGTTAACCCACTGTTCCTAGGCTATCGTTGTAAATAAGAACTTTTCTTAACTGACTTGCCTAGTTAAATAAAAAAAATATAAAAATGTTCCTCTAACAGATGCCTTCCCTTAAACAGCTTTACACCGTACGGTGTGGCCTTATGCAGGAATCAAACCCATGACTCGTAAAGGGTGTGCTTGTATGAGTGTGCAAATGTGGCAGTAAAATACGAGGCCCAGCAGGGTTATTGAATACAAAACTTGGTCTGAATGTTCTGTTGTAAAGTATTAAGAGGTTACATTCAGCTAAGGTCATAAGGTTTCAGAATATTTTATTGATTCTTAAGACATTGCATTCGCGTGTGGTTACGTAGATTTTTAAAAATGTATTTCTCTCTACCGAAATCCTGCTGCTCTCTGGAGTGTTTCTCCACGACCTCCCTCGTGACCTCCAGGTGGGACATTTCCTGCTTCTCTTTCTCCGTTTTCAGGACCTGCAACACAACAGATCAGCCCTGGGTTCAATTTCCTTCATCAATTAACGTTTGCTTTAGCCTGCCTTGTTATTTTTTCTATTGGTTCTGTTGAAACAGGGAAGCTCAGTCAAGCCCAGATAAGAGTATTCGGAATGATTTCAAATAGTATTTGAAGCCAGGTCTGCAACTGAATAATGTATATAAACATATAGGCTGTGAATATGCATGTCTATATCAGCACAACAGACGGACCACGACCCTGAATGAAGGGTTCTCTCAAAGGAAAATGTACTGAGTGTTGACATACAAACATCTGCACATTTGTCCCATACCAGGTGCTGCATTAGAGTAAACAGTAATGATTGTTTGTGAGAAGTAAGCAATAGTTGAGTGATTCTGCTTTCAGCAGGCTACTTGAAGAACAAACATCAGTTTTACTATAGGAGATGTAGTCGGCACAAAGCGCTCGTCTAGCTTCTTCACTCATTGGAAAACAGATATTTGCTTTCCTATAAGAAAATCCTAAATTGGCATTAATTGGCATTAATACGTGTCACATATTATATATATATATATATATATATATATATATATATATATATATATATATATATATATACGTATATCATTAGTAAAGCCGCATACAAACATGGTCTCTTTCTTGTTTTCTTGAGTAAGGTAGCTCCAAAATACAGGAGTTTCAGGCTAATTCAGTGCTTTCTGTAATGGTGGGGGCAAGCCAGCAGAAAATACGAAGCATTGCACTGTGATTGGCTCAGTGTTCTGTCACTCATGGGGACACTACGTCACTGCCAAGTCTAAGGGTAGACTTAAAAAATTCTAGCCTCTGGTGCTGCCATAGAGTTACATTAGAAGTGCCAATCCAAGAAGGCCTCAAGATGTTTGGCCAAAGATACAATTACGTCAAATCATGTTATATGTACAGTAGTTTTGATTAGACTGATCATGTCAACATCATACTTTCAAAATCTTAGCAAGTAGTCATCATCATGAATCAAGTTGACAATCTACTGGCATTTTTTTTTTTAATTCTGTCATTGAAAATAAATAATGAAGAGAAATTATAGATGAAACGTATCGATGCTCATCGCCATTGGACATAAACATTAAACAACAAGTTGGAAATTGGAAATTCAACAATGAGTGGTTTAGAATCAGTGGCTAACTGCAAGCATTGCAAAAATCATTAGCCTGCTATTCAGTGGAGTGGCTGTGTGGTCCCAAGTCACAGATTAAGGGTCTCTTTTCCTAGGGTCTCTTTTCCTGCGCCCAAAACAACTGTAAACTCGGAACTTCAAAATCTGGCTTTAGTGGGTTCAAGACAACTGGAAACTCAGGTAACAACGAGCTACGACTAGGAAAATAAGTTTTTAACTTCATCCGGAATTGTAAATCGGGAACTCAGGCATCTTCAAGAGCTATGACCTGAAGATCACTGACGCCATCATGATTCAACCTTTTTTCCGGAGTTCCCGGTCTTGAATGCACCATAAATCCAGAGAATGCCAGACTTTGATGACAAAATTTGCCCACGAAGGACCACCGTCACCTTCCTGTTCAAGAGCACAGCACAACAAGGTGAGTCCAAAAATGTCTTTGTATGCTGCTGCATAAA
>NW_026287509.1:0-3650 GCF_023373465.1 Oncorhynchus keta | reverse complement strand
TACTATCCTCTTCCTTCAGATGTAGCCTCTTCTATCCTCTTCCTTCAGATGTAGTCTCTACTATCCTCTTCCTTCAGATGTAGCCTCTACTATCCTCTTCCTTCAGATGTAGTCTCTACTATCCTCTTCCTTCAGATGTAGCCTCTACTATCCTCTTCCTTCATATGTAGCCCTCTACTATCCTCTTCCTTCATATGTAGCCTCTACTATCCTCTTACTTCAGATGTAGCCTCTACTATCCTCTTCCTTCAGATGTAGCCTCTACTATCCTCTTCCTTCAGATGTAGCCTCTACTACCCTCTTCCTTCAGATGTAGTCCTCTACTATCCTCTTCCTTCAGATGTAGCCTCTACTATCCTCTTCCTTCATATGTAGTCGTCTACTATCCTCTTCCTTCAAATGTAGCCCTCTACTATCCTCTTCCTTCAGATGTAGCCCTCTACTATCCTCTTCCTTCAGATGTAGTCTCTACTATCCTCTTCCTTCAGATGTAGCCTCTACTATCCTCTTCCTTCAGATGTAGCCTCTACTATCCTCTTCCTTCAGATGTAGCCTCTACTATCCTCTTCCTTCATATGTAGCCCTCTACTATCCTCTTCCTTCAGATGTAGCCCTCTACTATCCTCTTCCTTCATATGTAGCCCTCTACTATCCTCTTCCTTCAGATGTAGCCCTCTACTATCCTCTTCCTTCATATGTAGCCTCTACTATCCTCTTCCTTCAGATGTAGCCCTCTACTATCCTCTTCCTTCAATGTAGCCCTCTACTATCCTCTTCCTTCAGATGTAGCCTCTACTATCCTCTTCCTTCAGATGTAGCCTCTACTCTCCTCTTCCTTCAGATGTAGCCTCTACTATCCTCTTCCTTCAGATGTAGCCTCTACTATCCTCTTCCTTCAGATGTAGCCCTCTACTATCCTCTTCCTTCAGATGTAGCCTCTACTATCCTCTTCCTTCAGATGTAGCCCTCTACTATCCTCTTCCTTCATATGTAGCCCTCTACTATCCTCTTCCTTCATATGTAGCCCTCTACTCTCCTCTTCCTTCAGATGTAGCCCTCTACTCTCCTCTTCCTTCATATGTAGCCCTCTACTATCCTCTTCCTTCAGATGTAGCCTCTACTATCCTCTTCCTTCAGATGTAGCCTCTACTATCCTCTTCCTTCAGATGTAGCCTCTACTATCCTCTTCCTTCAGATGTAGCCTCTACTATCCTCTTCCTTGAGATGTAGCCCTCTACTATCCTCTTCCTTCAGATGTAGCCTCTACTATCCTCTTCCTTCAGATGTAGCCTCTACTATCCTCTTCCTTCATGTTAGCCCTCTACTATCCTCTTCCTTCAGATGTAGCCTCTACTATCCTCTTCCTTCAGATGTAGCCTCTACTATCCTCTTCCTTCAGATGTAGCCTCTACTATCCTCTTCCTTCAGATGTAGCCTCTACTATCCTCTTCCTTCAGATGTAGTCTCTACTATCCTCTTCCTTCAGATGTAGCCCTCTACTATCCTCTTCCTTCAGATGTAGTCTCTACTATCCTCTTCCTTCAGATGTAGCCTCTACTATCCTCTTCCTTCAGATGTAGCTCTCTACTATCCTCTTCCTTCAGATGTAGCCTCTACTATCCTCTTCCTTCAGATGTAGCCTCTACTATCCTCTTCCTTCAGATGTAGCCCTCTACTATCCTCTTCCTTCAGATGTAGCCTCTACTATCCTCTTCCTTCAGATGTAGCCCTCTACTATCCTCTTCCTTCATGTAGCCCTCTACTATCCTCTTCCTTCAGATGTAGCCTCTACTATCCTCTTCCTTCAGATGTAGCCTCTACTATCCTCTTCCTTCATATGTAGCCCTCTACTATCCTCTTACTTCATATGTAGCCCTCTACTATCCTCTTCCTTCAGATGTAGCCTCTACTATCCTCTTCCTTCAGATGTAGCCTCTACTATCCTCTTCCTTCAGATGTAGCCTCTACTATCCTCTTCCTTCAGATGTAGCCCTCTACTATCCTCTTCCTTCAGATGTAGCCTCTACTATCCTCTTCCTTCAGATGTAGCCTCTACTATCCTCTTCCTTCAGATGTAGCCCTCTACTATCCTCTTCCTTCAGATGTAGCCTCTACTATCCTCTTCCTTCAGATGTAGCCCTCTACTATCCTCTTCCTTCAGATGTAGCCTCTACTATCCTCTTCCTTCAGATGTAGCCTCTACTATCCTCTTCCTTCAGATGTAGCCTCTACTATCCTCTTCCTTCAGATGTAGCCTCTACTATCCTCTTCCTTCAGATGTAGCCTCTACTATCCTCTTCCTTCAGATGTAGCCTCTACTATCCTCTTCCTTCAGATGTAGCCTCTACTATCCTCTTCCTTCAGATGTAGCCTCTACTATCCTCTTCCTTCAGATGTAGTCCTCTACTATCCTCTTCCTTCAGATGTAGCCTCTACTATCCTCTTCCTTCAGATGTAGTCTCTACTATCCTCTTTCCTTCAGATGTAGTCCTCTACTATCCTCTTCCTTCAGATGTAGCCTCTACTATCCTCTTCCTTCAGATGTAGCCTCTACTATCCTCTTCCTTCAGATGTAGTCTCTACTATCCTCTTCCTTCAGATGTAGCCTCTACTATCCTCTTCCTTCAGATGTAGCCTCTACTATCCTCTTCCTTCAGATGTAGCCTCTACTATCCTCTTCCTTCAGATGTAGCCTCTACTATCCTCTTCCTTCAGATGTAGCCTCTACTATCCTCTTCCTTCAGATGTAGCCTCTACTATCCTCTTCCTTCAGATGTAGCCTCTACTATCCTCTTCCTTCAGATGTAGCCCTCTACTATCCTCTTCCTTCAGATGTAGCCTCTACTATCCTCTTCCTTCAGATGTAGTCTCTACTATCCTCTTCCTTCAGATGTAGCCTCTACTATCCTCTTCCTTCAGATGTAGCCTCTACTATCCTCTTCCTTCAGATGTAGCCTCTACTATCCTCTTCCTTCAGATGTAGTCTCTACTATCCTCTTCGTTCATGTTGCCCTCTACTATCCTCTTCCTTCAGATGTAGATTCTACTATCCTCTTCCTTCAGATGTAGTCTCTACTATCCTCTTCCTTCAGATGTAGCCTCTACTATCCTCTTCCTTCAGATGTAGCCTCTACTATCCTCTTCCTTCAGATGTAGCCTCTACTATCCTCTTCCTTCAGATGTAGCCTCTACTATCCTCTTCCTTCAGATGTAGCCTCTACTATCCTCTTCCTTCAGATGTAGCCTCTACTATCCTCTTCCTTCAGATGTAGTCTCTACTATCCTCTTCCTTCAGATGTAGCCTCTACTATCCTCTTCCTTCAGATGTAGCCTCTACTATCCTCTTCCTTCAGATGTAGCTCTCTACTATCCTCTTCCTTCAGATGCTAGCCCTCTACTATCCTCTTCCTTCAGATGTAGTCTCTACTATCCTCTTCCTTCAGATGTAGCCTCTACTATCCTCTTCCTTCCAGATGTAGTCTCTACTATCCTCTTCCTTCAGATGTAGCCTCTACTATCCTCTTCCTTCCAGATGTAGTCTCTACTATCCTCTTCCTTCAGATGTCTCTACTATCCTCTTCCTTCAGATGTAGTCTCTACTATCCTCTTCCTTCAGATGTAGCCTCTACTATCCTCTTCCTTCCAGATGT
>NW_026287508.1:57500-66104 GCF_023373465.1 Oncorhynchus keta | reverse complement strand
AATAGGACAAAGGTTCAGGGATAGGACAAAGGTACAGGGATAGGACAAAGGTTCAGGGAATAGGACAAGGTACAGGAATAGGACAAGGTACAGGGATAGGACAAAGGTACAGGGATCGGACAAGGTACAGGGATAGACAAGGTACAGGGATAGGACAAAGGTACAGGGATAAGACAAGGTACAGCGATAAGACAAAGGTACAGGGATAGGTACAGGGATAGGACAAAGGTACAGGAATAGGACAAAGGTACAGGAATAGGACAAGGTACAGGGATAGGACAAAGGTACAGGGATCGGACAAAGGTACAGGGATAGGTACAGGGATAGGACAAGGTACAGGGATAAGACAAGGTACAGGGATAGGACAAAGGTACAGGGATAGGTACAGGGATAGGACAAAGGTACAGGGATAGGACAAATGTACAGGGAATAGGACAAAGGTACAGGGGAATAGGACAAGGTACAGGAATAGGACAAGGTACAGGGAATAGGACAAGGTACAGGGATAGGACAAAGGTACAGGGATAGGACAAAGGTACAGGGATAGGACAAAGGGTACAGGGAATAGGACAAAGGTACAGGTACAAAGGTACAGGGAATAGGACAAAGGTACAGGGATAGGACAAAGGTACAGGGATAGGACAAAGGTACAGGGAATAGGACAAAGGTACAGGGACAAAGGTACAGGGAATAGGACAAAGGTACAGGGATAGGACAAAGGTACAGGGATGGGACAAAGGATAGGACAAAGGTACAGGGAATAGGACAAAGGTACAGGGATAGGACAAGGGGACCTGGGTTGTACAGCCTTGAACGAGTCTTACTGTAGTCTGGCAGGACTAGCCTGGGTTAGAGCCTCATTGACCTACGCCACGGCGTGGTTCGTCGCACAGCTTCCCTTTTAACCCAGCGCCCTGTGTGATGTCTCTCTGTGTCTGTCTGTCGCACGGCACAGAAATCTTTCAATGTTTCCTCTCAGCGCGGGAGGCGGCGAGGAGCCGAGAGAGGGAGAGGGCCAGCAGCAGCGCCGGGGAGGCCTGACCTCAGGAGGAACCAGAGGAGGAGGGGGAGGTAAAGGAAAGAGGGGACTCTTGGACGGAGTTGGGGGA
Source organism: Oncorhynchus keta (assembly GCF_023373465.1). Lineage (NCBI taxonomy): Eukaryota > Metazoa > Chordata > Actinopteri > Salmoniformes > Salmonidae > Oncorhynchus > Oncorhynchus keta. Next base: position 64,995 of record NW_026287508.1, on the reverse strand, counting down.
GGGGAGGAGGAGGGGAGGTAAGGGAAGGAGGGGGAGGTAAAGGAAGGAGGGGGGGAGTTGGGGGGTAAGGGGAGGAGGAGGGGAGGTAAGGGAAGGAGGGGAGGTAAGGGAAGGAGGGGAGGGAAGGAGGAGGAGGGGAGGGAAGGAGTTGGGGAGGTAAGGGGAGGAGGGGGGAGGTAAAGGAAAGAGGGGGACTCTTGGACGGAGTTGGGGAGGGGAGGAGGAGGGGGAGGTAAGGGGAAGGGGGGGAGGGAAGGGAAGGAGGGGAGGTAAGGGAAGGAGGGGAGGGGAGGGGAAGGAGTTGGGGGAGGTAAGGGGAGGAGGGGGAGGTAAAGGAAGGAGGGGGAGGGAAGGATTTGGGGGAGGTAAGGGAAGGAGGAGGGGGAGGGAGGTAAGGGGAGGAGGAGGAGGTAAGGGGAGGGGGAGGACGAGGAGGAGATGGAAAAGGAGGGGTGGTGGTGGGGAAGGTTATTTCAGTATAATATAATATGTAACTATGAGGAGGTGGGGAAGGTTATTTCAGTATAATATCATATGTAACTATGAGGAGGTGGGGAAGGTTATTTCAGTATAATATAATATGTAACTATGAGGAGGTGGGGAAGGTTATTTCAGTATAATATAATATGTAACTATGAGGAGGTGGGGAAGGTTATTTCAGTATAATATAATATGTAACTATGAGGAGGTGGGGAAGGTTATTTCAGTATAATATAATATGTAACTATGAGGAGGTGGGGAAGGTTATTTCAGTATAATATGTAGCTGCCATTTAGACACTGCAAAGTGACTTGCAGTTTGTTGTTTGCTGTTGTTGTTGTTGTTTAACATATGGTTGTAATGTATGGTTTTGTATGGTTGTAACGTGTGGTTTTGTATGGTTGTAACGTATGGTTTTGTATGGTTGTAACGTGTGGTTTTGTATGGTTGTAATGTATGGTTTTGTATGGTTGTAATGTATGGTTTTGTATGGTTGTAACGTGTGGTTTGTATGGTTGTAACGTATGGTTTTGTATGGTTGTAACGTATGGTTTTGTATGGTTGTGACGTGTGGTTTTGTATGGTTGTAATGTATGGTTTTGTATGGTTGTAATGTATGGTTTTGTATGGTTGTAACGTGTGGTTTTGTATGGTATATGTAATGTATGGTTTTGTATGGTTGTAACGTGTGGTTTTTTGTATGGTTGTAATGTATGGTTTTGTATGGTTGTAACGTGTGGTTTTGTATGGTTGTAACGTGTGGTTTTGTATGGTTGTAACGTATGGTTTTGTATGGTTGTAACGTGTGGTTTTGTATGGTTGTAATGTATGGTTTTGTATGGTTGTAACGTGTGGTTTTGTATGGTTGTAACGTATGGTTTTATATGGTTGTAACGTATGGTTGTAACGTATGGTTGTAATGTATGGTTGTAACGTATGGTTGTAACGTATGGTTGTAATGTATGGTTGTAATGTATGGTTTTGTATGGTTGTAACGTATGGTTGTAACGTATGGTTGTAACGTATGGTTGTAACGTATGGTTGTAACGTATGGTTGTAACGTATGGTAGTAACGTGTGGTTTTGTATGGTTTTGTATGGTTGTAACATATGGTTTTGTATGGTTGTAACGTGTGGTTTTGTATGGTTGTAACGTGTGGTTTTGTATGGTTGTAATATATGGTTTTGTATGGTTGTAATATATGGTTTTGTATGGTTGTAATATATGGTTTTGTATGGTTGTAATGTATAGTTTTGTATGGTTGTAACGTATGGTTTTGTATGGTTTTAATGTATAGTTTTGTATGGTTGTAACATATGGTTTGTATGGTTGTAACGTATGGTTTTGTATGGTTGTAATGTATGGTTTTGTACGGTTGTAATGTGTGGTTTTGTATGGTTGTAACGTATGGTTTTGTATGGTTGTAATGTATGGTTTTGTATGGTTGTAACGTGTGGTTTTGTATGGTTTTGTATGGTTGTAACGTGTGGTTTTGTATGGTTGTAACGTGTGGTTTTGTATGGTTGTAATGTATGGTTTTGTATGGTTGTAACGTATGGTTTTGTATGGTTGTAACGTGTGGTTTTGTATGGTTGTAATGTATGGTTTGTATGGTTGTAACGTGTGGTTTTGTATGGTTGTAACGTATGGTTTTGTATGGTTGTAATGTATGGTTTTGTATGGTTGTAACGTGTGGTTTTGTATGGTTGTAATGTATGGTTTTGTATGGTTGTAACGTGTGGTTTTGTATGGTTGTAACGTGTGGTTTTATGTATGGTTGTAATGTATGGTTTTGTATGGTTGTAACGTATGGTTTTGTATGGTTGTAACGTGTGGTTTTGTATGGTTGTATGGTTGTAATGTATGGTTTTGTATGGTTGTAATGTATGGTTTTGTATGGTTGTAATGTATGGTTTTGTATGGTTTTGTATGGTTGTAATGTATGGTTTTGTATGGTTGTAACATATGGTTTTGTATGGTTGTAACATATGGTTTTGTACGGTTGTAACATATGGTTTTGTATGGTTGTAACATATGGTTGTAACGTATGGTTTTGTATGGTTGTAACGTATGGTTTTGTATGGTTGTAACGTATGGTTTTGTATGGTTGTAACGTGTGGTTTTTGTATGGTTGTAATGTATGGTTTTGTATGGTTGTAATGTATGGTTTTGTATGGTTGTAATGTATGGTTTTGTATGGTTGTAACGTATGGTTTTGTATGGTTGTAATGTATAGTTTTGTATGGTTGTAATGTATGGTTTTGTATGGTTTTAATGTATGGTTTTGTATGGTTGTAACATATGGTTTGTATGGTTGTAACATATGGTTGTAATGTATGGTTTTGTATGGTTGTAACATATGGTTTGTATGGTTGTAACATATGGTTGTAATGTATGGTTTTGTATGGTTGTAACATATGGTTTTGTATGGTTGTAACATATGGTTGTAATGTATGGTTTTGTATGGTTGTAACATATGGTTGTAATGTATGGTTTTGTATGGTTGTAACATATGGTTTTGTACGGTTGTAACGTGTGGTTGCTTATTGTAAAATACCTTTCGGTTCAGGTTTTATAAAAGCACTTTAAAATATCTCATGTATGGTTAATTATATATGCTTGCTACAAACCACTCTAAATATTCATCGTCCTTCAGACTGATAGTTTTGGACAGCAGAAGCGAGCGCGCCTTTTCTCCTCCAGTAAAATGACCCCTTTCTATATTAACAGTGTGTTATTGTTACCAGGGGAGGCGGAGGCCTCGACATCCCAGGAGGAGAATCACGGGAGAGACGGCTGTACGGGGCTGCCTGAGGGACAGGACCTGTACACAGCCGCCTGTAACTCTGTGGTCCACCGCTGTGCTCTGCTGGTGCTGGGGTCAGCTCTGTACTGGGGGAACTGGGGAAGGAGCACCAGGACGAGGGACACGGCAGCTTCCAGTCAGTCGGACTGGGACAGCAGGACGGACGGGCTTCATGACCAGGTCAGAACAACACAACTTCTATGACTGTCTGGTCTGTGTAGTTCTGACTGTATGGTCTGACTGTCTGGTCTGTGTAGTTCTGACTGTATGGTCTGTGTAGTTCTGACTGTATGGTCTGACTGTCTGGTCTGTGTAGTTCTGACTGTATGGTCTGTGTAGTTCTGACTGTATGGTCTGACTGTCTGGTCTGTGTAGTTCTGACTGTATGGTCTGACTGTGTGGTCTGTGTAGTTCTGACTGTATGGTCTGTGTAGTTCTGACTGTCTGGTCTGTGTAGTTCTGACTGTCTGGTCTGTGTAGTTCTGACTGTATGGTCTGTGTAGTTCTGACTGTCTGGTCTGTGTAGTTCTGACTGTCTGGTCTGTGTAGTTCTGACTGTCTGGTCTGTGTAGTTCTGACTGTGTGGTCTGTGTAGTTCTGACTGTCTGGTCTGTGTAGTTCTGACTGTGTGGTCTGTGTAGTTCTGACTGTGTGGTCTGTGTAGTTCTGACTGTGTGGTCTGTGTAGTTCTGACTGTGGTCTGTGTAGTTCTGACTGTGTGGTCTGTGTAGTTTTGACTGTATGGTCTGTGTAGTTCTGACTGTGGTCTGTGTCGTTCTGACTGTGGTCTGTGTCGTTCTGACTGTGGTCTGTGTAGTTCTGACTGTGGTCTGTGTAGTTCTGACTGTGGTCTGTGTAGTTCTGACTGTATGGTCTGTGTAGTTCTGACTGTATGGTCTGTGTAGTTCTGACTGTGTGGTCTGTGTAGTTTTGACTGTATGGTCTGTGTAGTTCTGACTGTGGTCTGTGTAGTTCTGACTGTGGTCTGTGTCGTTCTGACTGTGGTCTGTGTAGTTCTGTCCGTGGTCTGTGTAGTTCTGACTGTGGTCTGTGTAGTTCTGACTGTCTGGTCTGTGTAGTTCTGACTGTGGTCTGTGTAGTTCTGACTGTGGTCTGTGTAGTTCTGACTGTGGTCTGTGTAGTTCTGACTGTGGTCTGTGTAGTTCTGACTGTGTGGTCTGTGTAGTTCTGACTGTGTGGTCTGTGTAGTTCTGACTGTGGTCTGTGTCGTTCTGACTGTATGGTCTGACTGTGGTCTGTGTAGTTCTGACTGTGGCCTGTGTAGTTCTGACTGTGGTCTGTGTAGTTCTGACTGTGGTCTGTGTAGTTCTGACTGTGTGGTCTGTGTAGTTCTGACTGTATGGTCTGTGTAGTTCTGACTGTATGGTCTGACTGTCTGGTCTGTGTAGTTCTGACTGTATGGTCTGTGTAGTTCTGACTGTCTGGTCTGTGTAGTTCTGACTGTATGGTCTGTGTAGGTCTGACTGTGGTCTGTGTAGTTCTGACTGTCTGGTCTGTGTAGGTCTGACTGTCTGGTCTGTGTAGGTCTGACTGTCTGGTCTGTGTAGTTCTGACTGTGTGGTCTGTGTAGTTCTGACTGTATGGTCTGTGTAGTTCTGACTGTGTGGTCTGTGTAGTTCTGACTGTGGTCTGTGTAGTTCTGACCGTGGTCTGTGTAGTTCTGACTGTGGTCTGTCTCTTTCTGACTGTGGTCTGTCTCTTTCTGACTGTGGTCTGTGTAGTTCTGACTGTGGTCTGTGTAGTTCTGACTGTATGGTCTGTGTAGTTCTGACTGTGTGGTCTGTGTAGTTTTGACTGTATGGTCTGTGTAGTTCTGACTGTGGTCTGTGTAGTTCTGACTGTGGTCTGTGTCGTTCTGACTGTGGTCTGTGTCGTTCTGACTGTGGTCTGTGTAGTTCTGACTGTGGTCTGTGTAGTTCTGACTGTGGTCTGTGTAGTTCTGACTGTGTGGTCTGTGTAGTTCTGACTGTCTGGTCTGTGTAGTTCTGACTGTGGTCTGTGTAGTTCTGACTGTGGTCTGTGTAGTTCTGACTGTGGTCTGTGTAGTTCTGACTGTGTGGTCTGTGTAGTTCTGACTGTGTGGTCTGTGTAGTTCTGACTGTGGTCTGTGTAGTTCTGACTGTGGTCTGGTCTGTGGTCTGTGTAGTTCTGACTGTGGTCTGTGTAGTTCTGACTGTGGTCTGTGTAGTTCTGACTGTGGTCTGTGTAGTTCTGACTGTGTGGTCTGTGTAGTTCTGACTGTGTGGTCTGTGTAGTTCTGACTGTGGTCTGTGTCGTTCTGACTGTGGTCTGTGTAGTTCTGACTGTGGTCTGTGTAGTTCTGACTGTGGTCTGTGTAGTTCTGACTGTGGCCTGTGTAGTTCTGACTGTGGTCTGTGTAGTTCTGACTGTGGTCTGTGTAGTTCTGACTGTGGTCTGTGTAGTTCTGACTGTGGTCTGTGTAGTTCTGACTGTGGTCTGTGTAGTTCTGACTGTGGTCTGTGTAGTTCTGACTGTGTGGTCTGTGTAGTTCTGACTGTGAAGGAGTGAGAGTCTGTGTAGTTCTGACTGTGTGGTCTGTGTAGTTCTGACTGTGTGGTCTCTGTCCTCTGCTATGAAGGGTCTGTGTAGTGAGAGGTCTGAGTACAGAGAGCTGTGTGGTCTGTGTAGTTCTGACTGTGGTCTGTGTGGTCTGTGTAGTTCTGACTGTGTGGTCTGTGTCGTTCTGACTGTGTGGTCTGTGTAGTTCTGACTGTGGTCTGTGTGGTCTGTGTAGTTCTGACTGTGTGGTCTGTGTCGTTCTGACTGTGTGGTCTCTGTCCTCTGCTATGAAGGAGTGAGAGTCTCAGTACAGAGAGCTGTCTGGTCCAGTCCAGTCCCAACTACAGGCTAATGAAGTCCAGGAGCGAATCAAATCTGTCCCTGTCTGATGAGGAGGGATGCACTCTGGTCAGTCACAACGCTGGGCCTCCTTCGGTCTGCCTTGCCTTTGTCTCTCTGTCTCCCCCTCTGACTGTGGTCTGTCTCCCCCTCTCTCTGTGTAGTCTCCCCCTGACTGTCTCTCTGTCTCCCCCTGTCTCTCTGTCTCTCTGACTGTCTGGTCTGTATCTCCCCTCTCTGGTCTGTGTCTCTGACTGTGTCTCTCTGTGTCTCCCCCTGGTGGTCTCTGTGTCTCCCCCTCTCTGTGGTCTGTCTCCCCCTGACTGTCTCTGTCTCCCCCTCTCTCTCTGTGTCTCCCCCTGTCTCTCTGTGTCTCCCCCTCTCTGACTGTCTCTGTCTCCCCTCTCTCTCTGTCTCTCTCTGTATCTCCCCCCTCTCTCTCTGTGTCTCTCTGTGTCTCTCTGTGTCTCCCCCTCTCTCTCTGTCTCCCCCTCTCTCTCTGTCTCCCCCTCTCTCTCTCTCTGTCTCCCCCTCTCTCTCTGTCTCTCTCTGTATCTCCCCCTCTCTCTCTGTGTCTCTCTGTGTCTCTCTGTGTCTCTCTGTGTCTCCCCCTCTCTCTCTGTCTCTCTCTGTATCTCCCCCCTCTCTCTCTGTGTCTCCCCCCCCTCTCTCTCTCTGTGTCTCTGTCCCCTCTCTCTCTCTGTCTCCCCCTCTCTCTCTGTGTCTCCCCCTCTCTCTCTCTCTGTCTCCCCCTCTCTCTCTCTGTGTCTCCCCCTCTCTCTGTCTCCCCCTCTCTCTGTGTCTCCCCCTCTCTCTCTCTGTCTCCCCCTCTCTCTCTGTGTCTCCCCCTCTCTCTCTGTCTCCCCTCTCTCTGTGTCTCCCCCTCTCTCTCTGTCTCCCCCTCTCTCTGTGTCTCCCCCTCTCTCTCTGTCTGTGTCTCCCCTCTCTCTGTGTCTCCCCTCTCTCTCTCTGTGTCTCCCCCTCTCTCTCTCTGTCTCCCCCTCTCTCTGTGTCTCTCTCTCTCTGTCTCCCCCTCTCTCTCTGTGTCTCCCCCTCTCTCTCTGTGTCTCCCCTCTCTCTCTGTCTCCCCCCTCTCTCTCTGTGTCTCCCCCTCTCTCTCTCTGTCTCCCCCTCTCTCTCTGTGTCTCCCCCTCTCTCTGTGTCTCCCCCTCTCTCTGTGTCTCCCCCTCTCTGTGTCTCCCCCTCTCTGTCTCCCCCCCTCTCTCTCTGTGTCTCCCCCTGTCTCTCTGTCTCCCCCTCTCTCTCTGTCTCCCCTCCTCTCTGTGTCTCCCCCTCTCTCTCTGTCTCCCCCTCTCTCTCTGTGTCTCC